>NW_024058497.1:0-70000 GCF_016432855.1 Salvelinus namaycush | reverse complement strand
TGATGGAGTCTGGAGACGCTGTGATACCTGGGAATGAACGAGGGATAAGACCATAAACAACAATAAAGGAAACACAATGGATTACCATTTAACTCATGACCACTCTTCCTTTTCTCCACTCCCCTTAATGTAGTAAACTCCCCCCCCCCCTCCTCTCTCACCGTCCTGAGGGGGAGTACCTGGACTCAGAAGCAGGGGGCGCTCAGGAGTGGCTTCTCTCCTAAACTCTCCACCCAGCTGACAGACAAGAAGAGGAACAAGAGATTAAAGACAAGATGTGTCAATAGAACACACACACACACACACACACACACACACACACACACACACACACACACACACACACACACACACACACACACATACACACACACACACACACACACACACACACACACACACACACACACACACACACACACACACACACACACACACAGTCTGATGTACCTGTATTAGTGTGTTGGGGCTGGGCATGGTGTACCCAGAATGTATTTCTCCAAAGAAGGGGTTCGCGGCCCACTCACTTTCCTCCAGGAGAGACAACACGTCAGGGAGAGAAAGGGCGTGTCTAAGTAAGAGAGAGCGAGAGATCCTAATTCATGGCAGCCATTTGTGTCAGTGCACTCGCCAGACGCCTCTCTCTCCACCAGGAAGAACATGAGACTTGAGAAACTGGCTTTGTTGTACCCACCTATCAGACTCATCCACGTCGATCTTCTGGACGGTTCTGGTCTTGGCTAGTCTGTCCAGAATGTGCTGGATCTCCTCTGGAAACACACACACTATAGGTCAGAGGTCATAACTGTTCTGTCACACTACAGGTCCGAGGTCATAACTCTTCTGTCAAACTACAGGTCAGAGGTCATAACTCTCCTGTCACCCAACAGGTCCGAGGTCATAACTCTCCTGTCACACTACAGGTTTGAGGTCATAACTCTCCTGTCACCCTACAGGTCCGAGGTCATAACTCTCCTGTCACCCTACAGGTCCGAGGTCATAACTCTCCTGTCACCCTACAGGTCCGAGGTCATAACTCTCCTGTCACCCTACAGGTCCGAGGTCATAACTCTCCTGTCACCCTACAGGTCCGAGGTCATAACTCTCCTGTCACCCTACAGGTCCGAGGTCATAACTCTCCTGTCACCCTACAGGTCCGAGGTCATAACCCTTCTGTCCCCCTACAGGTCAGAGGTCACAACTCTCCTGTCACCCTACAGGTCCGAGGTCATAACTCTTCTGTCACCCTACAGGTCAGAGGTCATAACTCTCCTGTCACACTACAGGTTTGAGGTCATAACTCTCCTGTCACACTACAGGTCCGAGGTCATAACTCTCCTGTCACCCTACAGGTCCGAGGTCATAACTCTCCTGTCACCCTACAGGTCCGAGGTCATAACTCTCCTGTCACCCTACAGGTCCGAGGTCATAACTCTCCTGTCACCCTACAGGTCCGAGGTCATAACCCTTCTGTCCCCCTACAGGTCAGAGGTCACAACTCTCCTGTCACCCTACAGGTCCGAGGTCATAACTCTTCTGTCACCCTACAGGTCAGAGGTCATAACTCTCCTGTCACACTACAGGTCCGAGGTCATAACTCTTCTGTCACCCTACAGGTCAGAGGTCATAACTCTCCTGTCACACTACAGGTCCGAGGTCATAACTCTCCTGTCACCCTACAGGTCCGAGGTCATAACCCTTCTGTCCCCCTACAGGTCCGAGGTCATAACTCTCCTGTCACCCTACAGGTCCGAGGTCATAACTCTTCTGTCACCCTACAGGTCCGAGGTCATAACTCTACTGTCACACTACTGTCTTTTCCACACCTTCTATTCTTCCCTACATGTATAATCCCTCTCTCCAACCTTCTCTTTTCCTACTCACTTCCCTTTCCCCTCCCTCTTACCCAGGAGCATCCCACACTGGCGGTGGTAGACGATGATGACACCATATTGGAGCTGGGAGGAGAGGTAGAGGGAGAAACGGGGGCGGGGCAATCCCGGCAGAGGGGGCGGGACTCGCACCAGCACATAGTCCATGATGTCATTACTGTAGATGCACAACAAATGGGAAATGGCATGATGGCATCAGTGTATACTGCTATAGCACAGGGCTCAGAAAGGAATGATTAAAAACAAAATGTAACCGTAGCCTATATTTATATACAGTGGGGCAAAAAAGTATTTAGTCCGCCACCAATTGTGCAAGTTCTCCCACTTAAAAAGATGAGAGAGGCCTGTAATTTTCATCATAGGTACACTTCAACTATGACAGACAAAATGAGAAAAAAAAAATCCAGAAAATCACATTGTAGGATTTTTTATTAATTTATTAGCAAATTATGGTGGAAAATAAGTATTTGGTCAATAACAAAAGCTTATCTCAATACTTTGTTATATACCCTTTGTTGGCAATGACAGAGGTCAAACGTTTTCTGTAAGTCTTCACAAGGTTTTCACACACTGTTGCTGGTATTTTGGCCCATTCCTCCATGCAGATCTCCTCTAGAGCAGTGATGTTTTGGGGCTGTTGCTGGGCAACACGGACTTTTAACTCCCTCCAAAGATTTTCTATGGGGTTGAGATCTGAAGACTGGCTAGGCCACTCCAGGACCTTGAAATGCTTCTTACGAAGCCACTCCTTCGTTGCCCGCGGTGTGTTTGGGATCATTGTCATGCTGAAAGACCCAGCCACGTTTCATCTTCAATACCCTTGCTGATGGAAGGAGGTTTTCACTCAAAATCTCACGATACATGGCCCCATTCATTCTTTCCTTTACACGGATCAGTCGTCCTGGTCCCTTTGCAGAAAAACAGCCCCAAAGCATGATGTTTCCACCCCCATGCTTCACAGTAGGTATGGGGTTCTTTGGATGCAACTCAGCATTCTTTGTCCTCCAAACACGACGAGTTGAGTTTTTACCAAAAAGTTATATTTTGGTTTCATCTGACCATATGACATTCTCCCAATCTTCTTCTGGATCATCCAAATGCTCTCTAGCAAACTTCAGACGGGCCTGGACATGTACTGGCTTAAGCAGGGGGACACGTCTGGCACTGCAGGATTTGAGTCCCTGGCGGCGTAGTGTGTTACTGATGGTAGGCTTTGTTACTTTGGTCCCAGCTCTCTGCAGGTCATTCACTAGGTCCCCCCGTGTGGTTCTGGGATTTTTGCTCACCGTTCTTGTGATCATTTTGACCCCACGGGGTGAGATCTTGCGTGGAGCCCCAGATCGAGGGAGATTATCAGTAGTCTTGTATGTCTTCCATTTCCTAATAATTGCTCCCACAGTTGATTTCTTCAAACCAAGCTGCTTACCTATTGCAGATTCAGTCTTCCCAGCCTGGTGCAGGTCTACAATTTTGTTTCTGGTGTCCTTTGACAGCTCTTTGGTCTTGGCCATAGTGGAGTTTGGAGTGTGACTGTTTGAGGTTGTGGACAGGTGTCTTTTATACTGATAACAAGTTCAAACAGGTGCCATTAATACAGGTAACGAGTGGAGGACAGAGGAGCCTCTTAAAGAAGAAGTTACAGGTCTTCATGTGAGAGACAGAAATCTTGCTTGTTTGTAGGTGACCAAATACTTATTTTCCACCATAATTTGCAAATAAATTCATTAAAAAATTCATTAAAAATCCTACAATGTGATTTTCTGGATTTTTCCCCCTCATTTTGTCTGTCATAGTTGAAGTGTACCTATGATGAAAATTACAGGCCTCTCATCTTTTTAAGTGGGAGAACTTGCACAATTGGTGGCTGACTAAATACTTTTTTGCCTCACTGTATGTTTTCAATTGTAGAACACTAATGATAGCTTTACACGAAAGCAAACGTTTTTCAATGACAAACAGGTAAAGGCAAACCCTCTCTTACCATGTTCGTTGGACATTGACTTTCAGGAAATCTTTTCGTGGGATCTTTATCCCTTTGGTGGCAGCCAACCTAAAATCACCACACAACAGATGGACATTCCCATCATTACAGACAAATGGATAACAGCAATCAGATAGCTGGCCTGCCTTGCTTCTACTCTGTTTCACTGCACTGATATGGAAAAAACACTGGAAGCGGTATGATTGGACAATAATGTCGACCGGAAACCTCTGAAGGGCTCTGATTGGACAAAAGTTGCAGAGCGAGCGCTAGCGGACTGCGAGGCTGGCGTGGAAATCAAACTTCTCTTTCAAGCTTTCAGACTGAAAATCTCTCCCTTCTTCTCTAATAATTTCCGAGACGTTTAAACGTTTTTCATTTTATGCGTCTCAGTTTAATTCTAGAGCGGCATTCATTGATGTGTATCTGTTGTCAATGAGAAGAGCACAAATGTTTTCTTTATGTTTCCTATGTGTTTACCTGGTCTATCATTGTTATGTCTGGTTGTTGCACCTGTTCTCCTTTACATGACCCCAGACACTATCAGCTAGATTTAACAAAATTAGAAATATCAGAAAACCATTTTAGATAAATAGGATAGGCCTAACTAATATTATAATAGTGTTGCATTATTATAATATAGTTATGCAAGGTAGGCCTACTACATTCGTCTTTCATGAAGTAGTCTAGGCTGATTTAGCTATTGATCATACACTAGGCTAGGTAGGCATGATAAGCAGGTAATAGTCTAAATAGGCAATGCAGTGGAGCTCGTGTAGGATTATGAAAAAGTTACAAAAACATAATGAGAATCGAATGATCTATTATCCCCATACGTCATTAAAATTGCTCCTTCATCCAAATGAAACGGTTCTAGCCGACATATCAAATATCAACCGCCATCTTATAGCAACTTGGCCTACTCACCATATTGTGGAGAAGCACCCTGTGTGACGATTCAAAACGCTTGGGGAGAAAAACATGACTTGTTCCTTACAAATTAACGAGCTAAATAAATCTAACTTTTAATTGAAATATTGAATTTAAACCGTTAGGCCTATGTCTAAAATAGCATTTCTCGTACCGACTGACCTGACCAAGTGGATTTAGGAAAATAATGTATCTGATGCATATACACTATCACAACTGCCAATGAGAATCGCTGCAAAGAACTGACAGAAATTGGGCGTGTTCGTTTTGCATGGCCCGGTATCCTGGGTTGGCGGATTTTGCATATTTTAGACAATTTTAGACAATCCATTGGTCCTAAAGTGAAATATCCTATCACCAAGTGCACCGGGCCATGCAAAACGAATACGCCCTTTTACAGACACGGTTTACCATCGTCTGGCTCTTAACCAATAGACTGGTCGGACACCTGTTGACCTATTGAAGTGATGGGCATAGGGGAATCAATCACATTTTACTCATCAGAAAATCTTCTTGATCTTTTAATAACTGAAAATCATTTTTTGAGCATTATCTCATTCAACGATGGTAAGCAGCATTTTTTTTTCACTTGTCAATGAATGCTGACCCAGTCATCTATAGGCCTAGATCTAGGTGACCAAAAACAAAAAATGCAATAAACTGAAAATAGACCTAAGACCATGACAAGCCTATTATAATACATTCTCATTAAAACAAATGATCATGATCTTGAATTTTGTTAAATAGAAAGCTTAATCATGGTCTTTGAAACCCATCAGAAATGTTTTAACGATTTATAAACTACCATGGACTACAGTGGAGGCTGGTTGGACGAGCTTTAGGAGGACGGGCTCATTGTAATGTCTGGAATGGAATTTATGGAACAGTATCAAACATATGAATCCACACGTTCCATTTATTCCATTCCAGCCATTGCAATGAGCCCGTCCTCCTATAGCTTCTCCCACCAGCCTCCTCTGATGAGCTATATCTGAAGAGTTTGTCACGTTAACGTGCTAGTCGGAATAGGAAACTCTGACATTTCCGACTTGCTAACTGGTTGTAGTTATACACATGCCGCGTTCAACCAGTTAGCAAGACGGAAATGTCAGTTTCCTAGTTCCGACTAACACATGAATACGCCATAAATCCCCCCAAAATTTACATCCGAGTTTTTTTTATCAGAAATTATTGCTTATGGGTGGGTACCTTCATGGGTGTGTAAAATATAAATGTTCTAAGATTTTAGATGTGTATGAAAATGAGTTTTTTTGCAAAACGCTACATATCCATTGTTTAGCTGTAATGAAATGTTTGAATCCTGCATTTTTTTAAATTACATTTTATTTAACCTTTATTTAACCAGGCAAAGCCCATTGAGACCAATAGTCTCTTTTTCAAGGGAGACCTGGCCAAGAATGCAGCAACAATCCATACATTGCAGAATTAAAACATACAACAATACAATACAATTCAACAACATGTGTACACAGGCAGGGACGTTCCACTCAGCGCCCCTTCGATCTGACATAGAGCAAGTCTTATCTTAAGCCACTCCCATGCGAAACGCAGGAGAAAAACTCCAGTTTTGGGGCAGAAAAGGGGTGATTAGGCAGCTGTGTGTGAAAATCTTCACTGTTGAATCGTCCAGTTGGAAAATGTAACCCACATGGCTGTCACTCATATCTATCACACCATTAAAATAATCAGGTGCATCACGAAGAATGGCATCAATGGTTTTGTCATTGTGACCCAGACATGAAGGACACAATACACATAGTATTGGTCTGGGAAATAGGGCTGGGCTATATGGCCAAAATATTATATCACGATATTTTTTTTAAATTGGACGGTATGATGGTATTTGACGGTATTTTTAGTTTTTGAATAATAAAAGTTCTACATTAGCTTTATGAGTAGTGAGTGTTCCTAGGGTGGCAACACATACATTCTAAGTGATTTCAATGAGTCTTTCTCCATTCTGATTGTTTTATACTGTTCAATTCAACTTCAACCAAAACAAATTTCAGCACTTTTATAATTTCTGCATTTCCTGCACTCAATTGCAGTAGTGGAAAAAGTTCCCAATTGTCATACTTGAGTCAAAGTAAAGATAGGTTTTAATAGAAAATGACTCAAGTAAAAGTGAAAGTCACCCAGTCAAATACTACTTGAGTAAAAGTCTAAAAGTATTTGGTTTGAAATATACTTAAGTATCAAATGTACATGTAATTAATAAAATGTACTTATTAAGTATCAAAAGTAAAAGTATAAATAATTTCGAATTCCTTATATTAAGCAAACTAGATGGCACCATTTTCTTGTTTTTCTTTCAAATTTATGGGTAGCCAGGGGCACACAAATTTAACGAGTTCAAAATGTAACGAGTACTTTTAGGTGTCAGGGAAAATGTATGGAGTAAAAAGTAGTCTTTTCTTTAGGAATGTAGTGAAGTAAAAGTAAAAGTTGTAAAAAATAAAAATAGAAAAAGTAAAGTACAGATACAAAAAAAAACGACTTAATCATTGAGATCATTTCCACACTGCCACGTAGGGCTGCACGATATGAGCAAATAATCTAGGACTTATTTTTATTGTGGCAATTGCGATTTGACTTGCGAATTAGAGCAAAACTGTTGGAATCATGGAAATAGAATGACTATTTTAATTCTATAGTTAGAATATAATAGTGGGCACTTTGAATACAGTGTTGTTTGAGATGAAAACTAATTAAAATGCCAGGGAGGAGTTATTGTGACAGGGTAAGTGCTGAAGTGCACTAAAGTGCTGATAAGTGTTTCCTAGTGGACCGTATATAAACTTTGGCTACATTGCATGTTTTCTTTTAGCTACTTCATGTAGCTTACATATTCTTTCTTTGCATAATTCCTCTTTGATTTAGAAGATATTGTTGCACAAACAAAATGCTGATTTAGGTCTACACCATCACTGGTATTATCAGGCTGTAATAGCTACCTACGTTTTCTCTTAGTACATTCATTTGCTAGCTAGCTATTAGCATTAGCGGCTAACAATTAGCGTTTCACAAGATTTAGGGTAACTTGCTAAGAAAATACAAACTTGTTGTATGCTGATGTAAGAAACACAAACTAATATTGTCATCAACATTGTTGCATGTGCTGCACTGATAATGCAGACTGAACGCAAGTGTCTCGTGGTTGAAGAACGTCAAATGCGCTCCTTGAGTGACAGGGGGCGTGGCTAGGTCTGTGTGGAAAGTGACACAGAGAGAAAGAGCGGAGAGAGATGACTCAAGTAGCGAAGTAAACTATATACATTGACATTACACCTGGCGTATCATATTTAACAAACCAAACATTCAAATACCGGTATAGAAGGTAAAGTAAAAACCCAACCAGTCCCTGCATTAATAGCGGTATATCATAAAATACGGTATATTACGCCCAGCCCTGCTAGGAAACATGTTTTCTGTGGTTTGACTCTCTTGAGGTTTCTTCTTACTCGTAGTGTCCACAGAACAAGCCTAAGACTTACTTATACTCGGGCAGACCTACCCGGAAATACGTTTTTCCTGTTCATTCTACAAGGGCTCACAAGCTCACTACAAAACTTAACAACTGTTTGAACTGTACAAAAGTTCAAACTAAGACCACCCCGGAAATTACTTTTCACTTCAAACCATATTTTACTTCAAACACATTTTTAAAGTTCAACAAGTTCAAACTCCTAATGTATATGTGCCTCACTCTCAAATAAATAAGTAGTACTGGTTTTAAGAGGTCAACAAGTACAAACTCCAAACACATTTTTACTTCTAAAAAACATTTGCTCTATCAAATCAAATTGTATTAGTCACATGCGCCGAATACAACATCTGTAGACCTTCCAGTGAAATGCTTACTTACGAGCCCCTAACCGACAGTGCAGTTTCAAAAAATATGGATAAGAATAAGAGATAAAAGTAACAAGTAATTAAAGAGGAGCAGTAAACAGTAAAAAAATATATATATATACAGGGGGGTGCGGTACAGAGTCAATGTGGAGGCAATATACAGGGGGGTGTGGTACAGAGTCAATGTGGAGGCTATATACAGGGGGGTGCGGTACAGAGTCAATGTGGAGGCTATATACAGGGGGGTGCGGTACAGAGTCAATGTGGAGGCTATATACAGGGGGGTGCGGTACAGAGTCAATGTGGAGGCTATATACAGGGGGGTGCCGGTACAGAGTGAGTGTGCGGGGGCACCGGTTAGTTGAGGTAGTAGGTAAATGTAGGTAGAGTTAATTAAAGTGACTATGCATAGATGACACCAGAGAGTAGCAGTGGTGTAGAGAGGGGAGGGGGGGGCAATGTGAATAGTCTGGGTAGCCATTTGACTAGATGTTCAGGAGTCATGGCTTGGGGGTAGAAGCTGTTTAGAAGCCTCTTGGACCTAGACTTGGCGCTCCGGTACCGCTTGCCGTGTGGTAGCAGAGAGAACAGTCTATGACTAGGGTGGCTGGAGTCTTTGACAGTTTTCAGGCCCTTCCTCTGACACCGCCTGGTATAGAGGTCCTAGATGGCAGGAAGCTTGGCCCCAGTGATGTACTGGGCCGTTCGCACTACCCTCTGTAGTGCCTTGCGGTCGGAGCCCGAGCAGTTGCCATACCAGGCAGTGATGCATCCAGTCAGGATGCTCTCGATGGTGCAGCTGTAGAACCTTTTGAGGGTCTGAGGAACCATGCCAAATCTTTTCAGTCTCCTGAGGGGGATTTAGGGTTTGTCATGCCCACTTCACAACTGTCATGGTGTGCTTGGACCATGTTAATTTGTTGGTGATGTGGACACCAAGGAACTTGAGGCTCTCAACCTGCTCCACTACAGCCCCATCGATGAGAATGGGGGCGTGCTCGGTCCTCTTTTTCCTGTAGTCCACAATCATCTCCTTTGTCTTGATCACGTTGAGGGAGAGGTTGTTGTCCTGGCACCACACGGACAGGTCTCTGACCTCCTCCCTATAGGCTGTCTCGTTGTTGTCGGTGATCAGGCCTACCACTGTTGTGTCATCGTCAAATTTAATGATGGGGTTGGAGTCGTGCCTGGCCGTGCAGTCATGAGTGAACAGGGAGTACAGGAGGGGGCTGAGCACGCACCATTGAGAGGCCCCTGTGTTAAGAATCAGCTTGGCGATGTGTTGTTACCTAACCTTACCACCTGGGGTAAGGTTACCTAATGACACAGTAAATATCCTGAGAACATCCAGAGATCAACCAAAGGACACAGAAAAACACATACATCACTTTTTGACAGCAACCGTCTACTATATTCTCTCTCTTGTATTGAATCTGTCACACCCTGACCTTAGAGATCCTTTTTATGTCTCTATTTGGTTTGGTCAGGGTGTGATTTGGGGTTGGTATTCTATGTTCTTTCGTTCTATTATTTTTATTTCTATGTTTTGGCCGGGTAGGGTTCTCAATCAGGGACAGCTGTCTATCGTTGTCTCTGATTGAGAACCATACTTAGGTAGCCTTTTTTCCCACCTGTCTTCGTGGGAAGTTGACTTTGTTTGTGACACATAGCCTTAAGCTTTACGGTTTGTTTTGTAGTGTTTATTGTTTTGTTCGGTGTCATCACATAATAAATAAAGGGAAAATGTACGCTACCACGCTGCACCTTGGTCCACTTCATTCAACGGCCGTGACAGAATCATAAAAAAAATTATAATAATATTGATGTCACAAATGTATGCTTTTTACATTTCTTCATAAAGTCTACAAGTCTCTGCTAGGTAAAGCACCGCCTTATCTCAGCTCACTGTTCACCATAGCAACACCCACCCGTAGCACGCGCTGCAGAAGGTATATCTCACTGGTCACCCCCAAAGCCAATTCCTGTTTTGGCCGCCTTTCCTTCCAGTTCTCTGCTGCCAATGACTGGAACGAACTGCAAAAATCACTGACGCTGGAGACCCATATCTTCCTCACTAGCTTAAGCACCAGCTGTCAGAGCAGCTCACAGATCACTGCACCTGTACATACACCATCTGTAAACAGCCAATCCAACTACCTCATCCCCATACTGTACTTATTTATTTATCTTGCTTCTTTGCACCCCAGTATGTCTACTTGCACATTAATCTTCTGCACATCTACCATTCCAGTATCTAATTGGTATATTGTAATTACTTCGCCACCATGACCTATTTATTGCCTTACCTCCCTTATCTTACCTCATTTGCACATGCTGTATATATATTTCTATTTTTTCTACTGTATTATTGACTGTATGTCTGTTTATTCCATGTGTAACTCTGTGTTGTTGTATGTGTCGAACTGCTGTGCTTTATCTTGGCCAGGTCGCAGTTGTGAATGAGAACTTGTTCTCAACTAGCCTACCTGGTTAAATAAAGGTGAAATAAATAAATAAAATAAAATAAAAATATATATGTATTTGTTACATTTGACTGTGTAAAACCAGTACTACTTATTTCTATGAGAATGAGGTGGATATACAGTACTGTATAGCATTTAGCAAAAAAACAATTACTTGCCTCTCTCAAATGAAACCATCAAGTGATAGATTTTAAACAATTACATGTCTGTCATTGAACAACCCCATGCCCCGATAAGAGAGTGAAAAAACACACCAACCTCTTGCATAATCTCTTTAAACAATAAAAGCTGATTTACCAACATTTCCTAAAATGGATATATAGCGTTTAGTAATAAAACTCTTAATCTCATCATGCTCACTCATTATGTTTCTACCTCTACCTGCATGTGGTGCTTAGAAGCAACCTGGGTCTAGCCCTGACATCTGGCCTGAGCTGAAGCGGCTGAGAGACATGGCGGTGAAACAGAGAGTGGAGCTGGGAAACATGGCGGCCAGAGTGACAGCTAATGAGAGCCACGTGGAGGATCACTGGAGAGTGAAAATACAGGTAATGCATTATTTGCAGTACTGAAAAGGATCTAGTTACTATAAATGGATTTGTATCAGATCAAAATCTGTACACATTTTCCTTAGAATTCCAGTCCAAGCAGCAGAACTGTCAATCATGGGGGTAAGAGTGACAGCCAGTGAGAGAGAGGTGGAGGGGCTGAAGAGAGAGAAAACAGGTGATATTAATTTGAATTTCAGTGTATGTTTGCAGTGGATTGGATTGCACATGTTTTATTCAGTATGGATTAAAAAGCCTCTCTTCATGTTATTGCAATTTTGGAGGCCAGACTGAGTGCCAGTGAGAGGCCAGGTGGAGGAGCTGAAAGGAGAGGTGGAGGAGCTGCAGAAAGAGGTGGTGAACCAGAGAGTGGAACTGAGTGTCACTAAGACTGAACTGCACTTCCACAAGAACAAGGTGGAGGAACTGGAGAGAGAAAATGCAGGTAACCTGAGACATCTGTAACTTATGTTATTTGATTACTGTAATTAACAAATAACTAAGTGGTGTTTTTTCATCAACAGTTTATTTGTATCTTTTTACATCATTCTAGGAATGGAGGCCAGAGTGACAGCCAGTGAGAGCCAGGTGGAGGAGCTGAAGACAGAGAATGCACGTACTCTAGAGATAGGAAAATATCAAACTGGTCTCATAGACTACAATCGTGGCCAAAAGTTTTGAGAATGACACAAATATTACTTTCCACAAAGTTTGCTGCTTCAGTGTCTTTAGATATTTTTGTCAGATGTTACTATGGAATACTGAAGTATAATTACAAGCATTTCATAAGTGTCAAAGGCTTTTGTTGACAATTACATGAAATTGATGCAAAGAGTCAATATTTGCAGTGTTGACCTTTCTTTTTCAAGGCCCCTGCAATCCACCCTGGCATGCTGTCAATTAACTTCTGGGCCACATCCTGACTGATGGCAGCTCATTCTTGCATAATCAATGCTTGGAGTTTGTCAGAATTTGTGGGTTTTTGTTTGTCCACCCGCCTCTTGAGGATTGACCACAAGTTCTCAGTGGGATTAAGGTCTGGGGAGTTTCCTGGTCATGGACCCAAAATATCGATGTTTTGTTCCCCGAGCCACTTAGTTATCACTGTTGCCTTATGGCAAGGTGCTCCATCATGCTGGAAAAGGCATTGTTCATCACCAAACTGTTCCTGGATGGTTGGGAGAAGTTGCCCTCGGAGGATGTGTTGGTACCATTCTTTATTCATGGCTGTGTTCTTAGGCAAAATTGTGAGTGAGCCCACACCCTTGGCTGAGAAGCAACCCCACACATGAATGGTATCAGGATGCTTTACTGTTGGCATGACACAGGACTGATGGTAGCGCTCACCTTGTCTTCTCCGGACAAGCTTTTTTCCGGATGCCCCAAACAATCAGAAAGGGGATTCATCAGAGAAAATAACTTTACCCCAGTCCTCAGCAGTCCAATCCCTGTACCTTTTGCAGAATATCAGTCTGTCCCTGATGTTTTTCCTGGAGAGAAGTGGCTTCTTTGCTGCCCTTCTTGACACCAGGCCATCTTCCAAAAGTCTTCGCCTCACTGTGCGTGCAGATACACTCACACCTGCCTGCTGCCATTCCTGAGCAAGCTCTGTACTGGTGGTGCCCTGATCCCGCAGCTGAATCAACTTTAGGAGACGGTCCTGGCGCTTTCTGGACTTTCTTGGGCGCCCTGAAGCCTTCGTCACAACAATTGAACCACTCTCCTTGAAGTTCTTGATGATCCGATAAATGGTTGATTTAGGTGCAATCTTACTGGCAGCAATATCCTTGCCTGTGAAGCCCTTTTTGTGCAAAGCAATGATGACGGCATGTGTTTCCTTGCAGGTAACATGGTTGACAGAGGAAGAACAATGATTCCAAGCACCACCCTCCTTTTGAAGCTTCCAGTCTGTTATTCGAATTCAATCAGCATGACAGAGTGATCTCCAGCCTTGTCCTCGTCAGCACTTACACGTGTTAACGAGAGAATCACTGACATGATGTCAGCTGGTCCTTTTGTGGCAGAGCTGAAATGCAGCGGAAATGTTTTTGGGGGATTCAGTTAATTTGCATGGCAAAGAGGGACTTTGCAATTAATTGCAATTCATCTGATCACTCTTTATAACATTCTGGAGTATATGCAAATTGCCATCATACAAACTGAAGCAGCAGACTTTGTGAAAATTAATATTTGTGTCATTCTCAAAACTTTTGGCCACGACTGTAGATGCAACACAGTAAATGTAAATCTGGGACACTCAAATTAGTATATGTTACGTTTGGTATGGTTACATAAGATAGGTTACTTAAGGCAACAACTGTAAGGTTTCGGTTTGAATCCCATCACGGACAACTTTAGCATTTTAGCTAATTAGCAACTTTGCAACTACTTACTACTTTGTAGCTACTTTGCAACTACTTAGCATGTTAGCCAAATCTTCCCCTAATCCTAACCTTTTTAGCTAATCCCACCTCTAACCCTAACCCATCTCCTAACCTTAACCATAAACGTAACCCGTAAACCTAACCCCTAGAGCTAGCTAATGTTAGCTTTAGCCACCTACCCACCTAGCTAACGTTAGCAACAACAAATTGGAATTAGTAACATTTCATAAGTTTTACAATTTCGTATGTTTTGCAAATTTGTGACAAATTGTATGATTTGCAATTCGGAACATATTGTATGATTTGCAATTCGGAACATATTGTATGATTTGCAATTCGGAACATATTGTATGAATTGCAATTTGGAACATATCTTACGGATTGTAATTCATAACATATATGAAATGGATGATGGATTAACACATATCATATTAAATGGAGCGTTTCGGATATACGTACAGAATAATACAAAGTGCTCCGAGACCACGCCGGAAAATATCTACAGAATTGTGTTTTCATTATTCTCTATCAGATTGAACACTGTATATATTTCCTGTAATTCTAGTCCAAGCAGAACTGTCAGCCATGGGGGCCAGAGTGACAGCCAGTGAGACAGAGGTGGAGGATCTGAAGACAGATAATGCAGGTAATGGAGGCTGTTCAATTGATCCCACTGATTACAACAATTTGGATCATTTGTTTTTTTATTCAGTATGGATCAGAAAGTATTTTCATATGATTTTGTCTTTAGAGGATAGAGTGACAGCCAGTTGAAGGAGCTGAATAGAATATATATATTATTTAGCATATTACATTATTACGGCACTCCTGTGTTCAGACAGACCAAAAGTAGCATTCCATGCTGGTTTAGAAAGAACAATGGGATCTTTTTCTGATAGTGAAATAGCTCTGGACTGCACTAATGTCACCACAAATACAGCCCTGTTACAGGTACTGCTTACACACCTGTACATGCATTAACTCACATGTCCACATTGGGTAGCTACAGACATCCACCCAGATGTTCCTCTCACAACCTGTCATTAAACATGATGTAAAATTACTCACCTCTTCTCTTCTTTTGATGTTTGTAGATTATAAAAGTATAGAGTAGGCTACAGAAAACAACAAAATCAAGACCAGATTGATTGAACTTTATTAGTGTGTGCACTTTCCTTGTATATTCAGGTCATCTGAAGTACATACATGAAATGAATAAATACATGAACACAATAACAAACATGCATAAAAACAAACAAAGTGAGTCAGTATTGAATAGGTGCTAGGTTCATTAACATACAGTAAATATGCAATAAAACAGAAGCAGTCATTGAGCAATGGAAATGATTTGAAGTGAGGAGTGATAAGATCAGCATGTTAGGAGCAGGGAGTTTAGTCTCAGTCTGATATCTGTCTCAGCTCAGATCATCTCAATGTCAGTCTCCCTGGCAGGGTTCTTCTTGTGGTACTCCGAGATGCGGCTCTCCATGACCGGACGGAAGTGGCAAACCAGACCCTAAACAAGGAAGAGAAGGGTGGAGTGACGGAGGAGGAGGAGGGAGAGGAGGTCAGGGTGTTACTTCAACAGTTTCTCCAACTCCAATAGTCTCACCTAGCTATCCTTTGATCCCAGTAGTCTTACCTGTCTAACCTCTGACCCCAGTAGTCTCACCTGTTCCTAACTAACCTGACCCTAGTAGTCTCACTTGTTTCTATCTAACCTCTGACCCAAGTAGTCACAGGCCATGCAGCCCCATCCCCCAGTAGTCTCACCTGTACAGGCCATGCAGCCCCGTCCCCCAGTAGTCTCACCTGTACAGACCATGCGGCTCCGTCCCCCAGTAGTCTCACCTGTACAGGCCATGCAGCTCCGTCCCCCAGTAGTCTCACCTGTACAGGCCATGCAGCCCCGTCCCCCAGTAGTCTCACCTGTACAGGCCATGCGGCTCCGTCCCCCAGTAGTCTCACCTGTACAGGCCATGCAGCTCCGTCCCCCAGTAGTCTCACCTGTACAGGCCATGCGGCTCCGTCCCCCAGTAGTCTCACCTGTACAGGCCATGCGGCTCCGTCCCCCAGTAGTCTCACCTGTACAGGCCATGCAGCTCCGTCCCCCAGTAGTCTCACCTGTACAGGCCATGCAGCCCCGTCCCCCAGTAGTCTCACCTGTACAGGCCATGCGGCTCCGTCCCCCAGTAGTCTCACCTGTACAGGCCATGCAGCCCCGTCCCCCAGTAGTCTCACCTGTACAGGCCATGCAGCCCCGTCCCCCAGTAGTCTCACCTGTACAGGCCATGCGGCTCCGTCCCCCAGTAGTCTCACCTGTACAGGCCATGCAGCTCCGTCCCCCAGTAGTCTCACCTGTACAGGCCATGCAGCTCCATCCCCCAGTAGTCTCACCTGTACAGGGCATGCGGCTCCGTCCCCCAGTAGTCTCACCTGTACAGGCCATGCAGCTCCGTCCCCCAGTAGTCTCACCTGTACAGGCCATGCGGCTCCGTCCCCCAGTAGTCTCACCTGTACAGGCCATGCAGCCCCGTCCCCCAGTAGTCTCACCTGTACAGGCCATGCAGCTCCATCCCCCAGTAGTCTCACCTGTACAGGCCATGCAGCTCCGTCCCCCAGTAGTCTCACCTGTACAGGCCATGCGGCTCCATCCCCCAGTAGTCTCACCTGTACAGGCCATGCAGCTCCGTCCCCCAGTAGTCTCATCTGTATAGGCCATGCAGCTCCGTCCCCCAGTAGTCTCACCTGTACAGGCCATGCGGCTCCGTCCCCCAGTAGTCTCACCTGTACAGGCCATGCGGCTCCGTCCCCCAGTAGTCTCACCTGTACAGGCCATGCAGCTCCGTCCCCCAGTAGTCTCACCTGTACAGGCCATGCAGCCCCGTCCCCCAGTAGTCTCACCTGTACAGGCCATGCGGCTCCGTCCCCCAGTAGTCTCACCTGTACAGGCCATGCAGCCCCGTCCCCCAGTAGTCTCACCTGTACAGGCCATGCAGCCCCGTCCCCCAGTAGTCTCACCTGTACAGGCCATGCGGCTCCGTCCCCCAGTAGTCTCACCTGTACAGGCCATGCAGCTCCGTCCCCCAGTAGTCTCACCTGTACAGGCCATGCAGCTCCATCCCCCAGTAGTCTCACCTGTACAGGGCATGCGGCTCCGTCCCCCAGTAGTCTCACCTGTACAGGCCATGCAGCTCCGTCCCCCAGTAGTCTCACCTGTACAGGCCATGCGGCTCCGTCCCCCAGTAGTCTCACCTGTACAGGCCATGCAGCCCCGTCCCCCAGTAGTCTCACCTGTACAGGCCATGCAGCTCCATCCCCCAGTAGTCTCACCTGTACAGGCCATGCAGCTCCGTCCCCCAGTAGTCTCATCTGTATAGGCCATGCAGCTCCGTCCCCCAGTAGTCTCACCTGTACAGGCCATGCAGCTCCGTCCCCCAGTAGTCTCACCTGTACAGGCCATGCAGCTCCGTCCCCCAGTAGTCTCACCTGTACAGGCCATGCAGCTCCGTCCCCCAGTAGTCTCACCTGTACAGGCCATGCAGCCCCGTCCCCCAGGGCACAGATGGTATGGCCCTCGATCTGTTTACTCAGCTCCCAGATCATATCAATCTCTGAGTTGGCTGCGTCGCCACGCACAAACCGCCACATCATCTTATCCATCCAGTCCACTCCTGGTGGGGGGCGCGGGGGGGTAGAACGAAATAGGGAGAGAGAGAGATGAGATCAACTTATCCACCCAGTCATTTTTGTGGCACTCAGATATCAGATTATCAGAAGTGGGATGGGGTTTTATGTTGGAGCAATAAGCTATGTCGGAGCAAAACCTGTGGACATTCAATTATCAAGACTGAGTGTATAGTTCCTTACCTTCCCTGCAGGGGGTGCACTGGCCTCAGCTCTCATGTTTATAGAACTCAACCAGACGGGCGATGGCTCTGATTACATCAGTCTGGAGGAATAGATGAAACTATTTGTTTAGTTTGATTTGTCTTAAATATAATGTTCATCAATATAAAGTAAATAGAGTGTGTGAGTGCGTTCTTACAGATTTGTCGATGACGATGGCGGTGCCCAGAGCGGACTCTGCGCGGACGAGGTCATCAAAATCCATCATGACATCATCACACACAGAGCGAGGGATAATGGGTGTGGAGGAGCCTCCAGGGATCACTCCCAGTAGGTTGTCCCAGCCGCCTCTCACACTTCCTGAACCAATCAGAGACGAGGGAAGGGTCAGGCGCACAAATATCAGAAGCACCAATAATATACACACTCATACACAAACCCACTCTGGGATACACACACAGTAACACAAATACAGACAGTACTAGAAAACTTGTCACACTAACACTTGCACGAACACACACACCTGCGTGTCTGTCTATGAGTTCTCTGAGAGGAATGGACATCTCTTCCTCTACTGTGCACGGAGTGTTTACGTGACCAGAGATGTTGAACAGCTTTGTCCCAGCATTCCTCTCTCTCCCGAAGCTCGCAAACCACGCTCCACCTCGACGACAGATAGCAGGCGCCACGGCAACCGTCTCCACATTAGCAACTGTTGTTGGGCATCCGAACACCCCTGGAGACCCAAAGACAAGGTGGTACATTGAGAGAAAGTCAATAAGAAGAGCATTTATTTTCACAGTATAATCTACAGAAACTGTCAGAAATGCAATGTACACTTCCCTTACGGAAAAAAACACATGAACCAAGTTAATGTGATAACGTGACAACATGTAAAGCAACATGTGATAACATGAAACTACACATTTTCCACATGTGAAATCATGTGGTTTTTCCATTAGGGTTTTGGTAGACTATATTATCATTATTTTGGAAGTTTCTTTTTTGGCGAGATTAAGGTCAATCCAAAGGTGGTAGGTAATTTCCTCACCTATGTCAGCGGGGAAGGGTGGTTTGAGTCTGGGTTTCCCCTGCTTGCCCTCCAGGGACTCGATGAGGGCCGTCTCCTCCCCACAGATGTAGGCTCCCGCCCCCCGCATCACAAACACATCAAAGTCGTACCCAGAGCCACACGCGTTCTTGCCAATCAACCCTGCTGCATACGCCTCGTTTATCGCCACCTGGTGGACAGGACAGGACATACTGTAAGTGTGTGTGTGTGCTCATTTGTGGAGGAGACAGGAGAGGACAGGACTCCAACCAGTCTAAGCAGGTAGTCTGACCTGTGTATTGGTTAACTCGTTGTAGGACTCTGACCTGTGTATTGGAGAACTCGTTGTAGAACTCTGACCTGTGTATTGGAGGACTCGTTGTAGAACTCTGACCTGTGTAATGGAGGACTCGTTGTAGGACTCTGACCTGTGTATTGGAGAACTCGTTGTAAAACTCTGACCTGTGTATTGGAGAACTCGTTGTAAAACTCTGACCTGTGTATTGGAGGACTCGTTGTAGGACTCTGACCTGTGTATTGGAGGACTCGTTGTAGGACTCTGACCTGTGTATTGGAGGACTCGTTGTAGGACTCTGACCTGTGTATTGGAGGACTCGTTGTAGGACTCTGACCTGTGTATTGGAGGACTCGTTGTAGGACTCTGACCTGTGTATTGGAGGACTCGTTGTAGGACTCTGACCTGTGTATTGGAGGACTCGTTGTAGGACTCTGACCTGTGTATTGGAGGACTCGTTGTAGGACTCTGACCTGTGTATTGGAGGACTCGTTGTAGGACTCTGACCTGTGTATTGGAGGACTCGTTGTAGGACTCTGACCTGTGTACTGGAGGACTCGTTGTAGGACTCTGACCTGTGTACTGGAGGACTCGTTGTAGAACTCTGACCTGTGTATTGGAGGACTCGTTGTAGGACTCTGACCTGTGTACTGGAGGACTCGTTGTAGAACTCTGACCTGTGTACTGGAGGACTCGTTGTAGGACTCTGACCTGTGTATTGGAGGACTCGTTGTAGGACTCTGACCTGTGTATTGGAGGACTCGTTGTAGAACTCTGATCTGTGTATTGGAGGACTCGTTGTAGGACTCTGACCTGTGTATTGGAGGACTCGTTGTAGGACTCTGACCTGTGTATTGGATGACTCGTTGTAGAACTCTGACCTGTGTATTGGAGGACTCGTTGTAGGACTCTGACCTGTGTATTGGAGGACTCGTTGTAGGACTCTGACCTGTGTATTGGAGGACTCGTTGTAGGACTCTGACCTGTGTATTGGAGGACTCGTTGTAGGACTCTGACCTGTGTATTGGAGGACTCGTTGTAGGACTCTGACCTGTGTGTTGGAGGACTCGTTGTAGAACTCTGACCTGTGTATTGGAGGACTCGTTGTAGAACTCTGACCTGTGTATTGGAGGACTCGTTGTAGGACTCTGACCTGTGTATTGGAGGACTCGTTGTAGGACTCTGACCTGTGTATTGGAGGACTCGTTGTAGGACTCTGACCTGTGTATTGGATGACTCGTTGTAGGACTCTGACCTGTGTATTGGAGGACTCGTTGTAGAACTCTGACCTGTGTATTGGAGGACTCGTTGTAGGACTCTGACCTGTGTATTGGAGGACTCGTTGTAGGACTCTGACCTGTGTATTGGAGGACTCGTTGTAGGACTCTGACCTGTGTATTGGAGGACTCGTTGTAGAACTCTGACCTGTGTATTGGAGGACTCGTTGTAGGACTCTGACCTGTGTATTGGAGGACTCGTTGTAGGACTCTGACCTGTGTATTGGAGGACTCGTTGTAGGACTCTGACCTGTGTATTGGAGGACTCGTTGTAGAACTCTGACCTGTGTATTGGAGGACTCGTTGTAGGACTCTGACCTGTGTATTGGAGGACTCGTTGTAGGACTCTGACCTGTGTATTGGAGGACTCGTTGTAGGACTCTGACCTGTGTATTGGAGGACTCGTTGTAGGACTCTGACCTGTGTATTGGAGGACTCGTTGTAGGACTCTGACCTGTGTATTGGAGGACTCGTTGTAGAACTCTGACCTGTGTATTGGAGGACTCGTTGTAGGACTCTGACCTGTGTATTGGAGGACTCGTTGTAGGACTCTGACCTGTGTATTGGAGGACTCGTTGTAGAACTCTGATCTGTGTATTGGAGGACTCGTTGTAGAACTCTCCTCTGATGTAGATGTAAGCGGCGTGGGCTCCCATGGCCCTCCCAGCCACCAGGCAGCCCTCCACCAGCTTGTGAGGGTCGTGACGCATGATCTCTCTGTCCTTACACGTCCCTGGCTCTCCTTCATCTGCATTCACTACCAGGTACTTAGGTCTGAGATACACAGATACTGTATGTTACACACCAGTGGAGGCTCCTCAGGGGAGGAAGGAGAGGACCATCGTCCTCAGTGAATTTCAGAAAAATGTAAATAGTTAGACATTTAAAAAGTTGTCCTTTTTAGATACAACTATACTAAATATATTCACCTCACCAAATAATTGATTAAAACACAATGTTTTGCAATGAAGGTCTACTGTAGCCTCAAGAGTACTCTGTAGAGTAGAGCCAAAGGCATACCTGGAGGACAGCTAGTTTCTGTCATCCTCTGGGCACATTGACTTCAATACAAAATCTAGGAGGCTCGTGGTTCTCACCCCCTTCCATAGACTTACACAGTAATTATGACAACTTCCGGAGGATGTCCTCCAACCTATAAGAGCTCTTGCAGCATGAATTGACATGTTGTCCACCCAATCAAAGGATCAGAGAATGAATCTAGTACTGAAAGCATAAACTACACCTACACACCCACACATAATCTCTCTCTTTCGTACCTGCCGTCGCTGGGTTTGTTCATGAAGCCCCACTTCATGCCGGTGGGGAAGCCAGCTCCTCCTCTCCCTCTCAGACCAGACACCTTGACCTCATTCAGGATCCAGTCTATCCCCTTCAGGAGGATCTCTTTAGTCTTATACCAGTCCCCCCGACGCAAAGCACCCTTCAGACTGGGGACACAATGGGAAATATAGATCCTGTTTTAAATAGACCCCTATCACCTAATAATTCCTATGTACCTGATGTATGTATTGTTTTCACATATCATGTATTCTCGGGTAGGTTGAGGGAAGGGGACAAAGAGAAAAGGACACTTTATGGATGGTGAAGAAGAGGGCAAGAGTGTGTATGTGCATAGATGTGATGGTATCCAGAGTGTGTATGTACACAGTGATGTTAAGTTTGGGATGTTACTACCTCCAGTCATGGCGGCCATACAAGTTTGTGAAAATCCGGTCTTGATCACTCAAGGGCCCAAATTTAGTCTTCTTTGGATTCTCCTAGCAACCCAGATAAACACACAGACATATACTAATTTATGTAACGATAATAGGCTAGATGGAGACCTAGGCAGCTGTAGCCTAGTCTCGAAAACAGAAATTGTTTAAACTACACTAGGTTACCTGAAGGCTACCTGTTGCTTTGCTGCGGTGCCGTAGCGCTGGGCCAGATGAGGCGAGACGCACTGCTGCGCCGCGGCCGAGTGCGCACCTGTGCTCCCTAGCATCCGGCGTAGCGTCAGCATCCTGGAACAGAGAACGAAGGGAACTTTGTTTTGGAGCAAACTAGCTAGTCCAGTTAGCCAGCTACAGAGTTATTGCCCTAGTGCTCATTTAACAATCTATACTTGAATAAAGTTGTAAGATATCTTAAGCAGCAAATGGCATCTTATTATATGTACATTTGGCAAAAAAAAAGAAAAAAAAGCGCACTTGCTGTTGCTGGTCCAGATAAATTAGCCTAGTTGAGCTAATTTAGCTGCTATTTTGTGCTGCTAAGAATGTTCTAGCGCACTAATCTCCATTCACCTTCCTGACGCTGCCATTAGATGACCAATTATGTTGTTGATAACCTGCAAGGTTTCCCTCTTTGGGTTGTTGCTTCACTCCTTGACTTGTTCACTGCTGTCTCAAAAATGACATAACACTCACACGTTCAGTTTAGTTAGCAGTGCAGTCGGTTGTTGGCCAGGCTAGCTAGTTGGGTTAGCGAACTCAACTAGTGCTGCTAATTGGATTATGACGTTCCGTCTGCCTGCGACAACCCAAAGCCACCGGTGTCGAGGCTGGTTGACATTCCTCCCTGCATCATTGGCAGAAGTGAATCTGGGTACAGTGTGTGAAAGACGGCAGCTGAGAAGTTAGGCCTACTCAGTACATACACTTTTGTTGTGAATAATAATCTACTATAATTTAATACTTTTTTGCTGTGGGAAATCTATTGCATTGGGAATTTGAATTAGGTATTGGATGAATAAATGCACTAAATAAACGTTCAGAGACCAAATGACAGATCAAAGTTACAACTCATTTTCTACAATGTAATATAGTAGGAAACAGGCTGTAGACTAACAGGCTGTAGACATTAGGCCTACCTAGGCTACCATCTATGGATATGGAACCATGCATTAGTGTCAAACAAATAAATAACAAACAGACAGAGATAGATATCTTTGTTTATTTATTTGTTTTCTTTACATTATCTGAAACAAATGATGGGGAAATTAATTCATATCTCTGACAGAAGGTCCACTAAAAACGGAAAGACAAAAATGTATCCCTGATAGTGGGGTCTCTATTCAAAACAGACCCCAGATCCCTTCACCAAAGCCAAATAAAACGACATAAAGTTCCATAGAAACACCACGCTTCACAGCTGGCATAATGTTTCCCTCTCATTCACTCACCAAGCTCTCTAAATGCTGGTAGCAACACCCCTCAGCACAAAAAACCTTTCAGCACAATGTGTGTGACTGGCTGGTTTCAATTGATGTACACCACATTGTACATGTTTTACCATACAAATGGATATCTACTATTTCTCGATTAGCTTTTATCCTATTTCCTCATAGTCATGTGGTACAAGGTGTTATATTGGAACCGTACTTTTGAGTGAAAGGTGTCACTACCTCTTCAGACACATGTATGAACATACATAGGCTACATATATACACAGCATATCTCCCCCACAATTTTGCATAATTACTTAGTGCATTGCTCAAGATTTCCTGAGAATAGTTGGAGCACAAAAACAAAACAAAAGTCCAAGGCAGCTTCACCCCTTTACATAGCAATCTCTTATTATTATTATTATTATTACACTATGCAGTAGAAAGAATATAGACTAATGTTATTGTCAAGAATTGAAGGAACAATATATTGATATCTTCTCTTACAATCATAAACGATACTGAGTGACGTCATGGAATGGATAAGGAGGTGAAACAAAAAAACATAAAAGCTCTCAATATTTTAGTGCAAATAAATCAGAAACAAGGAAAGTTCTTCTACATAGCGTGGAATGGATAGCACACACAGGTCCAGTCTGCTAGAGCTACATAAGCTTCAGGCTAGAGTTACAGCCCTCGTAAATAGTTGTAAATAAAGAACATAACTCACTATCACCTAAAGAGTGACAGACTTTGAAGAAATAGTTGATTATCTGTAAGCAAAGTAGCCTTACTCCTGCAATGGGCCACCCAAGATGGCCGCTGGTCTCCTAGAGACAGGCCCCCTAAGGGCCTATCTGTGACTTATACACACAGCTTTGACAGATTACACAATAACATACAGTACATGTTGAATCAACAACACAGTTCTCTCCCTAAGTGCAGTTGATGCTTATCTCTTTAACTGAAAGTGTGAAACGGCTACGGGTGGTGCGACAGTTGTCTTGTGCTCTAAAGAGAGAGAGAAAGGCTCGGTCTGTCTCTTTTCCCTCTCTCTTTTCTGATCCCTTCTTTCTACCCCAGAGGATGGAATGTGCCAGTATTATTGCAGTACCTTTTCAGGGTGTGATGTGTTGTGCAAAACAAATGCAAAAGGAGAAAGAATAGCCAACAGAGGACCTATCACCCAACATGGCACTGGGTGTACGGGTCTTTGTTAGCCGTCACTTTAAGCACAATGCAGTTTCTCTTAAGACTCAAAAGGAAGCAGGTACGAAGCACTTCAACTGTGCTAGAAGGGGACCGAGCCGAGTGGTATTGCGGGTCACTGTGTCAAACCCAGGGTCAGGTCACTGTGGACACCCTGGGTCAGGTCACTGTGGACACCCTGGGTCAGGTCACTGTGGACACCCTGGGTCAGGTCACTGTGGACACCCTGGGTCAGGTCACACACACAGTTTCAACTGGAAAGCCACAATAAATAACAATAAATAAATAAATAAATACAGAGCAATCAAGAGATCAAGGTCTCTCCCTCACTCCCTCCTTTTCTCTCCCTCACTCCTTCCCTCTTGGTCTCTCCTTTTCTCTCGCTCTTTTTGCAATCAACAAAAAACAAGGAGTGCATGATCAGAAGACATTCTAAAGAAGGAAACTTTGAAAAGGAATTGTCCCCTGTCGATGTCAAAAAGTAAACGCTAAAGCAACAAACACACACCTCTCATTAACAATCATCCAATGACCCTGCAGATGTAGTCTAGTTTTGGTCAGGCATTTTTCACAGAGCACTAGAGCTCCACAGAGAATCTAACCTATGGAAGCAGTCTCCAACCCTTCTATCACTCTGCAGCGGAGAACCGGGCAAATGAAGACAGGTCTTTTAACCAAACCTTGGCTCTAAAATCCCAGGATACCTTTAGAGCCATCCCACTGGGCACAGACATCAATTCAATGTCTATTCCACGTTGGTTTAATGTAATTTTATTGAAATGACGTGGAACCAACAATGATTCAACCAGTGCGTGCCCATTGGGATCTCAATCTATAGCTCTGGTGCTCCTGTGCTTGATCAAACTGATTGATTAGGAAGAAATAAACTGAAATCTTTGGTATCATCAGTGCCTCATAAAAGGGCATGAAAATCTTCTTACAACAGACAGCAAAATAATAAGCCTTAAAATAAGAGTGTTACTGTTAGATAATGGCTATCTTCAATAGGAAACCTGTGTGACTTGTTGCCCTTGGCGACTAGCTCCACCAATAACCACTAGAGGGTAGTACAGTACACCCAAAGTGAAACAGCAGATTCCACACCTACTACTATACTTACCTAACTTAGCAGGCGTAAAACAAACGCCTGAGTGGGTCGGAAGGAACCGGAAGCTACCGGTTTTCAGGCTTTGTGTCTTCTCTGCTTTTCCACTGAAAACCGGATGATTCCGGTTTCTTACTACCCCGCTGAGAGTGCTAGTATAGTGACAAGAAGAGTGATAGGGTTTAGTAGGCCCAGATGGATGTTGTACATACGTTGTTTGAACTTCAATAACATTTGATCGTTATATTACTCTAACAGAACTCTGCTCAAAAATACATGCTTTGTTTTATCTTCTTTTTTACATCTGGACACCTCATGTTTCTCAGCTCCTGACTTCAGTTTGCATAGTGCGAGAAAAGAACCCCATATCCCCATCAGCACATCTATGCGCAAAACATTCCCTCAATAAAGCCCCTTTTTATGTACAGCTAATAAGAATAACCACAGCATGAAATAAAATAGAAATAATGGAAAATATAAATAAAAGACAACTGAAATAAAAACAGAGAGCCATGGAACAACAATAACAAAATCAGAAAACCCGTTTTCCATTATTCTTTTTGTATCGTTTAGTCTTTCTCTATCGTTTAGTCTTTCTCTAAGCGCTTTGTAAGAAGGAGCAGGTCCAGTCACTTGAGTGAGATCCCCATCCATACTGTGGGTGCCACACACACACACACACACACACACACACACACACACACACACACACACACACACACACACACACACACACACACACACACACACACACACACACACACACACACACACTTATGCATATGCAAATGCATATACGCGCACACAAACACATGCACACGCATACACATCCATGCACGCTCTTCTCTTCCTCTCTTCTCACTCGTCTTCCTCATCCTCCTCTGCCTCCCCCTCCACCCCTCTCACCCCCAGCTCCAGGCCTCTCCACAGCAGACCAGGGTAAGGTAACCTGTGAGGCCCTAGGAGGGCTATAGCTTGCTCCCTGTCAGCCTCCTCCTGGAACACCATTTGACCTCCAGCCCCAGCCTCAGCCCCATCCCCTAGGCCAACCATTCCAACACGGGGGTGGAATGCTGAGGCGTGGGGCTGCAGGGCCAGATTCTCCAGCGGGTCGAGTTGGTCTGGAGAATACCCTCTTCCTCCTCCTCTAGCCCTTCTGCCCTCTTCCCCGTGGTCAGCCCCAGGCCCGCGCCTCGGCCGTGCCCGGGTACGGACCTCCAGGCAGCTGAGGCCCTTGCGGTGGCGCTGGAGGTGGTCCTCGCGGGCGAAGGCCTTGTGGCAGAGCGGGCACTCGAAGGGGCGTGCCCCACTATGGAGAGACAGGTGGTTCTTCAGGTCGTAGGAATGCAGGAAGCGGGCGGGGCAGTGGGGGCAAGGGTACGGACGCTCCCCTGTGTGTTTACGCATGTGGATCTTCAACTTGTCATTCCTGAGAGAGAAAGGAAAGAGGATAATGGCTCAGCATCATATGTAGAACAATGCTAGCCCTGTAATCTGTTATAGATAATAGTGTTAAAACACACAGGTACATACCTGGTGATAATAGTGTTAAAACACACAGGTACATACCTGGTGATAATAGTGTTAAAACACACAGGTACATACCTGGTGATAATAGTGTTAAAACACACAGGTACATACCTGGTGATAATAGTGTTAAAACACACAGGTACATACCTGGTGATAATAGTGTTAAAACACACAGGTACATACCTGGTGATAATAGTGTTAAAACACACAGGTACATACCTGGTGATAATAGTGTTAAAACACACAGGTACATACCTGGTGATAATAGTGTTAAAACACACAGGTACATACCTGGTGATAATAGTGTTAAAACACACAGGTACATACCTGGTGATAATAGTGTTAAAACACACAGGTACATACCTGGTGATAATAGTGTTAAAACACACAGGTACATACCTGGTGATAATAGTGTTAAAACACACAGGTACATACCTGGTGATAATAGTGTTAAAACACACAGGTACATACCTGGTGATAATAGTGTTAAAACACACAGGTACATACCTGGTGATAATAGTGTTAAAACACACAGGTACATACCTGGTGATAATAGTGTTAAAACACACAGGTACATACCTGGTAAAGCGGACCCCGCAGGTAGAGCACTCGAATGGTTTCTCCCCGGTGTGTGTTCTCATGTGTCTGGGCAGCTTCCCTGCTCCGTGGATGATCTTCTGACAGACAGGACACTGCTGGGGGGTCTGAGACTTCCTCTTCCTACCCCCTCCTCCTGCCCCCGTGGCCACCCCTTGCTCTGCCAGGGGGGCGGAAGTAAAGCTGGGCACCCCATCGTTCCCCACTCCCTCCATCTCCTCCTCGTCTTCTGACAGCCTGTCGTCTGAGAGGGGGAGAGGGGGGTGGGGGGCGAGGAGTTGCTCCTGAGGCCAGTGCACCCCTCCGTTGACTGCTGTACTCCCTCTCCCTGCATCCCTGCCCTGCTTCCGCTCCCCGTTCTGTCCCGTGGTGGGGGGATGTTCATCCTGCTCAGGGCTGGGGGGTCGGGTGGAGGGATGAGAGTGGGCCCCGTCTTGAACAGGTGAGGGGTGTGGAGGAGGAGTGGAGGGGTGCTGGTGTGTGTTGATGTTCGGGCGATGAGGCAGTGGTTGGTGGTGCAATGACTCCACCTTGGTGACTCTCCGTCTGTCTATCTTCCTCCGGGAGCCTTTCTTCATCCCCCTCTCCACCCTTCTCTCCCTCTCCGCCTGTACCCTCTCCTCCCCCGTCTCCCACTCCACCTCTCCCGCCGTCTCCCCCAGTATGTCTCTACAGGCATCAACCACACACTGGATCCCCAGTAACTGAGCTCCTCTCAACACGTCTCTCATGCCAGAGCTGCGGATGGTCAGGGTGGCCGTGTAGGCAAACTCCAGCAGGGCATCCAGGGCATCGGGCGCTACACAGTCCAGCTGGCACACACTGAACCCTCCTCCTCCCCCCGCCTCACCCCCTGCCTCGGCCCCCTCCTCCGCCCCAAACAGCCCGCGGAAGTAGAGGCTGACGGCAGCCATGACGGAGCGGTGGGTGGGGTAGCGGGCACCCCGCGAGGTCAGGGTGAGGTCACAGAGTAGCCCCGCCCTGCGCTGGGCGTTAAGCCGGAACAGGATCTCGCTGCTGTGCTCTGGGAAGGGGATCCCGATCAGACCGTCCTCTCCTGGAGACATCGCCACCTGCAGGAGGGAACAGTTGGTTAGAATAACACAGACATTGAAGTTCAGGCTGAATCAAAATAATTCGGTGGCCACAGATGGGTTTTTTTACATGAAAAGAAAAAGAATCAGACAAAGTTTTTTTTACATTTCTTCTGGTGTGGTGAATGTCAAGCAATGACATCAGAACAATATTGTGTATGCTTTTGATATAGATCACATTTCATGGCTTTGAATACCAGGAAACAAATGCTGACATACCTAGAATACCTCAGTGCATGGACGCGTCCTTTGTCAAGTAAAACTGTGTTAGTTAATGCAGTCACAGTACAGAGATATTTTGGTTGATACTGTAGCCTTTCATTACTAGCGTGACTTCCACAAGGAGCTCTCCTTCACGTGAGGGACCATATTAAACAAGAGCTTACTGCTACCCCTCCTTCAATCACTCCTCCCTTCCACCTCGAACTTCCACCCTCTCAACCCCAGATTACGACATCAGGAAAAAGTGATTTTGGCAGAGGGGGTGGGAAGGGGGGACAACTGGGAGGATCAGAGGGGGTAGAGGAGAAGGGGATGCCAGAGAGAGAGTGTGTGTGTGTGTGTGTGTGTGTGTGTGTGTGTGTGTGTGTGTGTATGTGTGTGTGTGTGTGACAGTGCTTGATAGTATTAGCTCCTTGATTAAAAAGAGAGAGAGACGAAGGAAAGGAAGAGACAGAAAGAGGAAGGAGAAAGAGAGGAGTCAGACTGTACTGGGGACGACGTCCACACACACAAGGTGCTAGAGCTTTTGCATATGTCACATCGTCAAAGGAAGATTCAAGTTATATGGATGCATTTCAAGTCAGGATTCTGCTCACTGAGTCTAACCTTAACAGTGAGTGGTATGGTATTTCCTGAAACAAAACTTTTACTTTAGGAAAGTCAAAAAAGAGAAGGGTTAATGTTGGGTAAAACAAGACGTGTCTAGAAGTGTTTATGTGAGGATAACAGAAGCTTGTTCTTCTCCTCCCTTCTTTTCAAGACCTCATCACCCACTCCGTGTCCTTCCTTTCACACATGCCCTCCAGGGGAGGTGTATAATGGAGGAAGAGAGTGAGAGAGTGTGAAACAGAGAGAGCATTTAGGCCTACAGCGGAAGTTTGTGTCTTACTCCATTTTACTAATCTATAGACTACTTTCTAGGTAGGTTACCAGGTCTATAGAAGTCTATACTGTCTATGTATCTATATGATGAGGTTTATTTATAACACCCAAGGGCTCTCCTCTCCTGTTCCCCTGGCTCTTACCTAACCCCCTCTCCTGTTCACCTGGCTCTCACCTAACCCCCTCTCCTGTTCCCCTGGCTCTTACCTAACCCCCTCTCCTGTTCACCTGGCTCTCACCTAACCCCCTCTCCTGTTCCACAGTACCACTCACACCTGAGCAGACTACATTTTCCACAAACAACACTAACTCCCCCCTCCTCCCCCACCTTTGTCTCCCTTCCATAGCAACCACCAACAGCCCCCTAACCATCCTATAATACTGTCCACATAGCACCCTGGAGGGGCTCTCCTCGACGACAGTACATTCTGTTTCACCTGACTAACCTGCTCCAAGACACACCCCATTAAATACACACACACGTTGCGTGTCTCTCTCTTGGCTCCCCGAGTCCCCATTGTTCAGTTTGTGGTCTGTTGATCTTCATGCAATGTCAAAAACACACACACCCCACCCATACAGTCCACACTAACGTTCATATCATCGCTCTTCAACAGAAACCCCAATCCCACCTGTACCAACAGAACCTTACCCAGACTTAACCCTCCCAAACTCAACCCATCAGCTGAGTCTGAACCCAAAAGGCACCCCTACCTTTCCTGCCTTCATGGCTGATAGAGGGACCGTCGACTGGAGGCGATGCTGTGTCTGTGTCATGGCATAAGTGTTTTTGTACTTCAGTCTTCCTCGCTCTTACTTGCTTCTTCCTTTCTATATTACAGCCTTCTATTCTCCCTCTCTCTCCTTAAACCTTTAACTCTCGAAGTTCAGAGAAGTTGGGGTTACGCGTTCATCCTTGGGGATTTCTACCTCTTTCTCTCTCTCGCTCGCTCTCTCTCTTCCTGTTTTATGAAAAGAAGGTGTTTGGCGGCGGAGAGAGAGATTGAGAGATACCCCTCCCCCCTTCTCGCCCACGCGCCCCTCTCTCTAAAATACAGCGGGTCCATTTTCTGAAACGAGCGATTGTAAGTTTCCGAAATACACAACTTCCTGGCCTGCCCCTCCCCGACCACAGATCTGACCTCTGACCTTGGCTGATGGACAGGTAGGAGGGATGTTTGTCCATCTGTCTAGACAGGTGGTGGGAACTTGGGTACAATAGTCTAAAGTGGCTTCTTCTCCTCGAAGAAAGAAGAGGAAGGAAGCCATGCGGGACTATTGAGACGCAGCCCGTGGTCTCATCGTTCAGCCATCAGCCACTTACGCACACAATTAAGGATCTCTATGCACCTACATTACTGATGAGGGACCTTGAACGAAGCACAAAAATACCCTACAACATTGTCAAATATGTGCAAATTTAGCCAACTCAACCAACATCAAAATTGTCAAAGAAGAAGTAACGTAAGAACCAAAATGATATTGGTGCTGTGAGTCATAACAGACCCAGCCACAGACGTCAAGGTAGGTATTAGATGAAACAACCAACCAACATGCCATATTACAGACGGTCTGTGATGATGATAAAGTCACATTAGAACAACCCATAAGGCAACTCTGACTGACTCTGTGAAGTCTTCTCCAAATGGAAGATTGTTCACTAAAACAACTCTTAACATGTAACATTCTCGGTTTGATGCATCAAGCTATCGATGCTGGCATGGGTTTGTGCCACCGCCGCTCTCAGAGCAGGTAGGAAGTGATTTCAGGGAGATTTGTTCGAGGTGTCTCCTACGCTCGTAAGCACATCTAAAACAACGCCCTGGAAAAAGCTGTAGACGAGGAGGACATCGACGGTGCTGCCAGAAAGGTCAAAATCCCCACCGAAAACACTGTGTGTGTGTGTGTGTGTGTGTGTGTGTGTGTGTGTGTGTGTGTGTGTGAACCTGTCATGAGGCACAAAACAATAAGCCAATAGAAAAGACGACTGTCCCAGCTGAGACGAGGTTTTTTTAAGAGAAAACTCAATGTTAACAGAATCCACCTCCTAGAAATCAGAGGAGATAAAAAGAGAGATTAAGTTGGTGAAAAGAGAAAAAGAGTGAGAGATAAAGGCATATGAAGAGCATACTAGTGTTTAGTTTCCGGCGTAAAATTGAAAAAAGCTGTAAGGGGTGGTTTTCCATTCCTCAGAAGGGGGATGTAAGTGTTGTTCGGAAGGGTATACGTGTTGTTCGGAAAAAGGGAAGAGATTCCTGTTAATCGAACAACTGTGAGTCACTTAATAACGAGACACCCTGAAATACACACACACACACACAATTGCACACAGTTAAAAAGTAGGAATGATCTTTGTTTGACGGTAAGACATAACGGTAAGACATTTTCTCTTTCTCTGTCTTCTCTCTTTCTCCCCTCGTCCCCTGTCCTTTCTCGCTCTCTCTTAGTCACCCTGTTTCTAGTTTCTAGTTGTTCAGCAGCCCCTGTTCTAACAGTCAGGGACAGACGTCTCTGGCTGCTGATCCCTCTAACATATAGCACTATAGATTACACAGCCACCTAAACATACACTGACGTGTGTTTAATAAACACCTTCAATGAGAACAAATCATTTGAAACACAGCTCCTTTTCCCACAAGAATGGAAGGTAAAAACGAAGAAACAACAAGCCGAGTGGAAAGTATGTGGAAAAACATGTCAGACTGTTATGTTGAAAAAAACATAACGGTACACCACTTTACAAAACACTTAGTGGAAATGTGAAAGACATTAGGAAGCAGTGAAGACAAACGAATGTGACAAATCAATATAATAGTAACTAAAACCCATATTAAGAATTATCGTTGAAATATGCTGTACAATTGGTATAAACTGTAGGCTATATTACACTGAAAGACTCACTCCTCATGCTTCAAGTGAATTAAAACCAACAAATTAAACCAAAACTATAACAATGGAACCAGTTGAAAACTGTTTATGCAGTAAATAAGTTAGTTTTATTTTCAAAAAATAAAACACTTTGTCATCCCCTTTTCTTTAATGATTGGTGGCCAACTTATCTCTCCGTTTCAGAGCGGATTCTCAACTCCCACTCCTCTGTCGACAGTTGACTACCTTTCCTCCCCTCCGACAATACGGCTTCCTCTTCCCTCGCTTTCGTTATGTACGTCACTCACTCTCTAAAAGCTCTTAGAATGGTTCATTGCCCCATTCTAACTCAAAAGGTATTGGATGAATATAGATATTTCTGGACAGGAAATAACAACACTTTAAATGGGGTCCTGATAGAATGAATAAGTAAAAAACTATTGGACCATCAAAATAATGGTTAAACGTATTGTCCTTTTGACTGCAACTTGAACGGAGTTCACCAAGTGAGAGATCAATAGTAGTTGACACAAACAAGACATTAGACTGTTATTACACTGGTGCTTATTTTCCCTTACAGCCTGTAACTTCTCCCAGTCCACATCAGTTTTATCAGCTCTGCTCGGCTCTGAACGGCTCAGGGGGAAAATATGACTCTATTCACAGAAATGTGTTTAAATGAATTCTGATGCCAGACGCTTTCTGTGTGTGTGTGTGTTCATTCATAATATGTTTAAATGCGTGTCACTCGCAGTGTTTTTAGCAAACTTCTAATGCTCTAATGTATTTCACATCCACGTTTCACAGGCCCTAACAATCCACAGCTTACCAGAAATACTGTACAAATATAAAATGCAATGTAAGTTTACAAAATATAGCTACTTCTTCATTTAGTTTAATTTAGAAAATAACAAAAAAATAATAATTGAAGGCTTAAATAAATTACTATAAGGAAAACAAGGAAACAAAGTTTTTGGAAATAATTACACAATGTACGAACATAAACTCAATAAACTAGGATATTTGTAAACAACATTTGTAACCCTGAAAAATGTATTTAAATTGTGTGTGATAAAATATTACTTTTTTTTGTTCTGATACAATAAAACGATTTATGAATTTCTTAATATGTTATAAAGATTATTATGCAAAGCTAAAGAGAGGGGTGGGTGGCAGTGAAATGTATTATTCCATGATGGCTGAATAAACACACACAACAGACCTACGGAGATGTGTCATACACACAACATGAAAAATACTCATGGGAGGATAACACACCAGGTCATTTCAGTCCATCAGAACTACACAAACCAAACGAGAACTCAATTAAACCAAGAATAAGTCTAAATATGTATAATTTACATGAGACAACCAGAACAGCACAGGTGGAACCAAACAACTGCTGTTCCCAAACAAAACACAACACAGCAAGGCCTGAGAGAAGGAAATTAGGAGTCATGATTCTCTGTTCATACCGTTTCTCCTCCTCCACGTGCTCCTCTTGCTCTCAGTGCTTCTCTTTCTCCTTCTCTCACACACTCGTTTTAGCCTCTCTCCCCTCTTAAACATAGGAGGCTGGGAGAGAGGTGTTGGGTTAGGTGCATCTTCTCAAGAGGAGGTGTGAAATAGGGGATGATGAGAAGAGTTCCTGCCCACACAGAACCTTATTCAGCCCAACACAAGTTGGCAACACTTTATGTACCGCCTGTATGTAATGAATTATGAATAGATTAACAGGCATTCATAAAGCAGCTATAAAGCATTCACAAGATGTCATGAAGGCTTATTGCAAGTATGCATTGTTATTAAATGTGAGACACATCCCCATTCTCCATCTCTTCCTCCATCATCATCTTCATCATTTACAGTATATCTTGACCCTGCACCGTTTCTGAAGTATAATAAAACCCAGACCCTCTCCACTCCCTCCACTGATAACTCTCCCTAAACCGGCTATTTGCATCTTACAAAGAGATATAAAAACAGACCCAGCCAGAGAGAATTTGAATCTTCATTTGAATTCGTTAAAAGGCTGGATAACGAGAATAAAGACAACATTATGGTAATTACCGGTACATCCATTTCCTCCAAGACGTGGCTAAAGCAATTCTATAAAGATGAAAACTATGTGATTATATAGGGAATAATAATTGCACTCAACCTCAACCATGCAATAAAGACCTGCCAGGATGGAGCACATTCTTTATAGTGGCAAAGTGCATTTGAGTAACAAAAACACACAAATCATATCCAGGAAAAGGTTCCAATCTTACGATCCTTTTGTACCTGCATCCAGCCCCTCTGCTTAGCTAAACTGGGGCAGTGTGTGTGTGTGTGTGTGTGTGTGTTGAGGTCTTAGTTCCAAGAACACATTACATTATTCATTTGGCTGGCAGAGCAGTACAGAGCGGAGGCCCCTAACCCAGCCCTCCCATGCCCCACCACACCGAGGACATTTTGCATGTTATCCCAATTTACCGATGGGAATCAAGGGTTTTATTCAGGAGGGACGAACGGTACAGAACCTTCACATAGAAATGTATTGTATAGAGCAGACACGCCTCTCTGCCAAAAACAGGATTGAGGAGAGAAGAGAGAGAAAAAAAGAGAGAGAAATGTGAGGTTGGAAAGAGGAAAGGGGGTCTGAGATTTGAGGGGAGATCAAGGAGATGAGAAGAACACGGCTGAGGTTTGTTTGACTTCAAAATAGACGTGTTCCTAGAGAACATACCAGGAAAGCAGAGAGTGGGAGAGGAGAGGTGGTAAAAGACTGTCAGACAACGAGTGAGTGAGGGGTGGGGGTAAAAAAAGATGTAAAGATAGGTATAGAATGAGGTAGGGTGGGGGTAAATCTCACAGGGATATCAAGCCTTTACCAACAACCTGTGTCAGAGAGAAGAAATAAGAGAAGAGTTCTGTTACAAAGAGAGGGGAGAGGAGGGGGAGAATGGGGGACAGAAAGGCAGAGAGGTAAGAGGGAGTGGAACAGTGACGTGAACAGAGGTTAGAGAAACAGAGAGAATGTTAGAAGAGAGAAAGAAAGGGGAAGGGAGCGAGAGACTGTGACAGGAAGTAGCTGCAGTGAGTCCTTGCAGGTGTGTGTGTGTGTCTGCAGATGTCTGAGGGGAGATGTGGTAGCAATCGCTATCATTAGCAATCAGTGAAAGGGAGTTTCACAAAGATGGGGAACACACACACACAGGCCTGAGAAAGGATTATTTGTGTTCGTGTGTGTGTCAATGCATATGTGCGTGTGCGTGTGTGTGTGTGTGTGTGTGTGTGCGTGCGTGCATGGGAGGGCTTTACTAGTTCTAACACATGCTGACAAAGTGGTTTCACACCTTCTATCTGTATCTGGTCAGCAGTTTCCAACCCCCAAGACTACATGTGTGAACAGCGGAGTGTGTGAATGAGTGGTCCATTTATGTGCAGAACTTGTGTGAGTTTGTGTGTTTTTACAAAAAGGTGAAAAAAGCTTGTGTGTCTTTCAGTGTGATAGTGTGTGTGTCTGTGTGTGACTTGTGTATTTGATGCACTGTCTGTGTGTCTGCTTGCTGGGTGAAGTTGCCACATCATTAGGGAGGGTCTCGACAGCTGTTCCTCTGTCTTACACATTACCTCCCTTTTCAGAGAATGATGTCGCAAAACACACGCTAGGACGGGGATACACACACACACAGACACACACACACACACCCATACACAGAGATACATGCTCATAGACACCCTTACAAACACACACGGACACATACACACCCACACGCACATAGACACAAACCCCTACAAACACACACTAGGACGGACACACACACACACACAGACACACACCCATACACAGAGATACATGCTCATAGACACCCCTACAAACACACACGGACACATACACACCCACAGACAGACACACACGCACATAGACACAAACCCCTACAAACACACACACACACACACCGATGTCGCAAAACTAACTGATCCTGATCGGCTTCCTCTTCCTCTGCAGTGAGGACTGACAACCACGAGGTGAGATGGAGAGATAAATGGATGACAAAACAGACAGAAAAGTAAAGGAGGAACAACCATGTCAGCTATTAGAAAGAGACCGTATATAACTGATACGGTATATGCCTACAGGAAGAAAGAGAGGGAGACTATATGCGGTAGGGGACAGGGAGAAAGAGAGATATTGATAGCGGTAGGGGACAGGGAGAAAGAGAGATATTGATAGCGGTAGGGGACAGGGAGAAAGAGAGATATTGATAGCGGTAGGGGACAGGGAGAAAGAGAGATATTGATAGTGGTAGGGGACAGGGAGAAAGAGAGATATTGATAGTGGTAGGGAACAGGGAAATGGAAACTAGAGTATAAAAAAACAATGACAGTTAGTCTGATATCCTCTCCAGACCATGTCAACATGTGACGAACAGTGTGTGTTTACTTTAACAGTCCCAATCAGAGGTTGTAAAGCTCAAAAGGCGGAACACTTCATTGACATCATCAGGACGATACTGTAGTAGTGTTTTCTGGGCTTTGTCAACAGGGGGGAGAGCGGTTGCTTTTACTGTAATTCGTGGCTGAAAGGGTTGATACATAGAATATGCAGTTATTTCAGCTGTCTTTCGAGAAACACAACAGAATGTCTGCCTTACTGTCACTGGTCTGAACACCCACCCATCTCTCGTCCAATTACAGCAGTACAGCACTTTGACAAAAGATTCAAACGTTGACGGGGAAAATTCTACTGGTGCTTAGCGAATTAGAGCTCATCGAATACCGCACTCTCAATGTCTGGAATACTGCCTTCTCATGGTACTGTACTTACAACAGCTACAACATCAAGCTGTCATTTCTCATCAAAATTGATCTAAAAGGTTAGGGGTCATTTTCACAACAAGATACAGGAGATGATTCTCTGCGGTGTGTGTCATTGTCTCGCTTTCCCTGAACCGCTGGCTCACTGTACCTGTTTATGAGCAACGCCCCCTCACTATCTACACCAACATTTACACCATCACCAGAAAAACAAATCATGTTCTCTGTCACTACTATTTAACACTCTTTTCATCTTTAAGGGGTGTCTGTCTTTACAGGAAGTAAAGTATTGCCACTTCCTGCTCTTCCATCCCCCCTGGCAGTAGGCGGGTGGTGTGAGCTGGTAGGCTGGCAGGCCGGTGGTCGAGAGAGAGATAGGGCTGTGAAACACAACAGAAACTGGAGACTGAAAAAGGAGAAACGCCATATGCACTACTTCCTCTAGTGAGACAGATCTACTGGAGGCAAACTAGGCTGTGGGGTACATGAACATTCAGTAAAGTACCTTAGTCAGTGGCACAGCATCTCGACATTATGGTTCAGGCCTACATGAAGTGTATTGGTTCAAATGTTTTTACTGCCCTTATATGGTAATAACCAAACAGAACATGTCCCTGACTCTGACCATTGTGTGTGAATGCAATAATGGATAATATGCAGAAACTCTATGATGACGCTAAGAGAGTAGTCTAAAAGTTCAACCCTTCTAAGAGTGGGAAAATGAGGGAATATGGAAAGGGAGTATGGATGGATGAAGGAGCTGAGCAGATAAAGGAGGACTGAATGGGTGGTGTAGGGGAACAGGGAGAGGTATGAAGGGATGATGGGGGGATGAGAGGAAGATACATTTGATATGAAGGAGTAAAGGTATAGAAGGAAAGGGAGGGAGGAAGCTCTTAAATCTGCTGATGCTGAGTAAAGAGGGGGACTTTGTCCTCCCCCTCTCTCCCCCTGTCTTGTCCTCCCACTCAGCCTACTGTATGTATCTGAAACTGAAACCCCTATTGTGAACAGGGGGAATTTATATACGGGGCCACATGCCCTAATTCATATACTTACTGGAATTGGGTGACTGCCTGCGTGTGTGTGTGTGTGTCTTATCTTAAATGTTCCTCTTTCCTTTAAAGACCACTCACTGTTGTTACACCCCCCCCCCCCCCCACACACACACACACACACCACCCTACTATAACACACACACACACACTGGTCACACTTCTGCACGGCCCCAATCACATGATCTGTCACTGGCTCGCTCGCTCGCAAACACACACACACCCACCCACACACTAACTCTAAGTACAGCGTTTGCTAAATGACTTTATGTAAATGTAGCCATTGCTGATCCTTGGATTTGCGTGTTCAAGTGAACTGTATTCCAAACACTGAGTCCAAAACCCTGGCTGAGTATCAGTGAAAGAAGACAGAGTGAGACACAATATACTGTACAGTACACGTCAACTCTGGGGGGTTCCTTCCTGACACATACTGGACTGTACCAAAATCAGTATCTTATGGGGGTGCCCTCATTCAACACATTTTAACATGTATGGAGGTTCACAGATGTTTTTTATGAGAGTGGCCTACAGCACCCCAGGGCAGCCATGTAATATAATCTCTAGTTTCTATACCTATAGTAGGACAGGCGCTGTCAACGACTGGGACAATAATACTTTCTTTAGTTCAATGCACTTATTGTGCAACACTCTCAACATTCCACACCCCTTACCTCCAGTCCATAAACTCAGAGGAGGACGGGTCCCTGCTCTCTTCCTCCCTCTCTATTTTCCACTTCTTCCTGTTTCTGTTCTTCTCCAGCAGAGCCAAAAGGTTTCCAGGGATACAAAGCTGAGGGGATGAGATGTTTGGATAGTTAGATGATTTGGATTTGAACAAACTTTATTGATCCCAGAGGACTGACAGATTGACACCAAGATACACATAAAGTGCCTTCAGAAAGTATTCAACCCCCTTGACTTTTTCCACATTTTTTTGTTACAGCCTGAATTTTAAATGGATTAAATTGAGATTTTGAGTCACTAATCTACACACAATATCCTAGAATGTCAAAGGGGAATTTAGATTGACATTTTTATAAATTAATAAATGTCTTGAGTCAATAAGTATTCAACCCCTTTGTTATGGCAAGTCAAAATAGGTTAATGAGTACAAACTTGCTTAACAAATCACATAATAAATTGCAGCGACCCACTCTGTGTGCAATAGTAGTGGTTAACGTGATATGAATGACCACCCCATCTCTGTACCCCAGACATAGAATTATCTGTAAGGTCCCATAGTCGAGTAGTGAATTTCTAACACATACTGTACAGTGCATTCTGAAAGTATTCAGACTCCTTCACTTTTTCTACATTTTGTTACGTTACAACCTTATTCTAAAATTGATTAAATATTGTTTTTCCTTCATCAATCTACCCACAATAGCCCATAATGACAAAGTGAAAAATGTTTTTTTGATTATTTTGCTAATTTATAAAAAAAATTAAAACAGAAATACCTTATTTACACAAGTACTCAGACCCTTTGCTATAAGACTTAAAATTGAGCTCAGGTGCATCCTGTTCAAATGATAATTATTGAGATGTTTCTACAACTTGATTTGTCACCTGTGGTAAATTCAATTGATTGGACATGATTTGTAAAGGCACACACACCTGTCTATATAAGGTTCCACAGTTGACAGTGCATGTCAGAGCAAAAACCAAGCCATGAGGTCGAAGGAATTGTCCGTAGAGCTCCGAGACAGAGTTATGTTTAGGCACAGATCTGGGGAAGGGTACCAAAATGTTTCTGCAGCATTGAAGGTCCCCGAAAACACAGAGTCCTCCATCATGCTTAAATGGAAGAAGTTTGGAACCACCAAGACTCTTCCTATAACTGGCTGCCCTGCCAAACTGAGCAATCGGGGGAGAAGGACCTTGGTCAGGGAGGTAACCAAGAACCCGATGGTCACTCTGACAGCGCTCCAGAGTTCCTCTGTGAAGATGAGAGAACCTTCCAGAAGGACAACGATCTCTGCAGCACTCCACCAATCAGGCCTTTATGGTAGAGTGGCCAGATGAAAGCCACTCCTCAGTAAAAGGCACATGACAGCATGCATGGAGTTTGCCAAAAAGCACCAAAAGGACTCTCACACCATGAGAAACAAGATTCTCTAGTCTGATGAAACCAAGATTGAAGTCTTTGGCCTGAATGCCAAGTGTCACATCTGGAGGAAACATGGCACCATCCCTACAATGAAGCATGGTGGTGGCAGAATCATGCTTTGTTGATGTTTTTCAGCGGCAGGGACTGGGAGACTAGTCAGGATTGAGGGAAAGATGAACGGAGCAAAGTACAGAGATCCTTGATGAAAACCTGCCCCAGAGTGCTCCGAACCTCAGACTGGGGCGAAGGTTCACCTTCTAACAGGACAACGACCCTAAACACACAGCCAAGACAATGCAGGGGTGGCTTCGGGACAAGTCTCGGAATGTCCTTGAGTGGCCCAGCCAGAGGCCGGACTTGAACCCGATTGAACATCTCTGAAGAGACCTGAAAATAGCTGTGCAGCGACGCTCCCCATCCAACATGACAGAGCTTGAGAGGATCTGCAGAGAAGAATAGGAGTAACTCCACAAATACAGGTGTGTCAAGCTTGTAGCGTTATATCCAAGACAATTGGTGGTGCTTCAACAAAGTACTGAGTAAAGGGTCTGAATATTTATGTAAATGTTATATTTCTAAAAACCTGTTTTGGCTTTGTCGTTATGTGGAATTGTGTGTGGATTGATGAGAGAAAAAAAATGTTTTCATCCATTTTAGAATTAGGCTGTAAAGTAACAAAATGTGAAAAAAGTGAAGGGGTCTGAATGCTTTCTGAATGCACTGTATTCAACCACAAAGACCAGGGAGGTTTTCCAATGCCTCGCAAAGCAGGGTGCCGATTGGTAAATGGGTAAAAAGAATTAAGAGCAGACATTGAATATCCCTTTGAGCATTGTGAAGTTATGAATTACACTTTGGATGGTATATCAATACACCTGGTCACTACAAAGATACAGGCATCCTTCCTAACTTAGTTGCTGGAAAGGAAGGAAACTGCTCAGGGATTTCACCATGAGACCAGTGGTGACAATAAAACAGTTAGAGTTTAATGGCTGTGATAGGAGAAACCAGAGTATGGATCAACAGCATTGTAGTTACTCCACAATACTAACCTAATTGGCAGAGTGAAAATAAGGTAGCCTGTACAGAATTAAAATATTCTGTACAGGCATCCTGTTTGCAAAAAGGCACTAAAGTAATACTGCAAAAAATGTGGCAAAGCAACTCATGTTTAGGGCAAATCCAACACATTACTGAGTACCATTCTCCATATTTTCAAGTATAATGGTGACTGCATCTTGTTATGGGTATGCTTGTAATCGTTAAGGACTGGGGAGTTTTTCAGGATAAAAAAATTAATGGAATGGAGCTAAGCACAGGTAAAATCCTAGAGGAAAACCTGGTTCAGTCTGCTTTCCACCAGACATTGGGAGATGAATTCCCCTTTCAGCAGGACAATGGTTGAATCTGTGTTTGAAATTCACCGCTCGACTAAGGGACCTTGCAGATAATTGTATGTGTGGGATACAGAGATGAGGCAGTCGTTCAAAAATCATGTTACACTATTATTGCACAGAGAGTGTGTCCATGCAACTTATTATGTGACTTGTTAAGCAAATTTGGACTCCTGGCTTGCCATAACAAAGGGGTTGAATACTTACTGACTCAAGACATTTCAGCTTTTCATTTGTAATTAATTTGTAAAAATGTCAAAAAACCTAATTCCACTTTGACATTATAGGGTATTGTCTGCAGATCAGTGACCAAAAAATCTCAATTTAATCCATTTTAAATTTCAGGCTATTAACACAACAAAATGTGGGAATTTTTCTTCCACTTGGACATCAGAGTATTTTGTTTAGATCATTGACAAAAAAATAAAAATAAAAATCCATTTCAATCCCACTTTGATGCAACGAAACTTTGGAACAGTCAAGGGGTTGAATACTTTCTCTAGGCACAGTATACAGTATTTAATATCTGCTACGTGAGAGGCAGAGAGACACACGGAAGTAAAGGGGCCAAATATTGAGGGAATAAGGTGAAGGAAAAGAGTGAAGGAAGGAAAGGAGAGACAAACAGGAGATCAAAAGATAAAGGAGAAGTGATATAAAGAGTGAATAAAAAGAAAGAAAATGAACAACCTAAACACACAGTGTGTCAGATGACGTGTTAGACATGGTGAGGGCTTCAGGGAGGAGAACAGAGAGACAAGGTGGGGCGGAGAAAGACCACTTCCCACTTCACCATGCCTCAGAGCAGAAGTGGCCTACACTAACAATGAACAGGGCTGGGAAACAGGCACAGCACACACCTGTGTAGGACCACAGACATCCTCAGACACACTCCACTATCCCATACTCAGTGGCAAGAGCAGAGACTATACCCATTATCTGTCATAATTGAGAAGGTGCATGTAAATGTCATTTGGTGTTTGTGAGTGTGAACATGTGTGTGGATGGGAGAGAGAGGGGCCATGAGAACAGTCCAATCTAGTAAATGACAGGAGTAATTAAGTTACCATGACACCAGAAGGAGAGATGAGAAGAGAGGGAGGGGTAGATCAGTTACCACTAAGCCAAAGACAGTCTACACAGACTTTCCAGGTCTCCCAACTGTCATTTAGTTGCTAATAAGACTGCTTCAATTCAGACAAGTGGCAATTAGGGTTGACAGTGCAGAACAATGTTTCTGCTTCTCACTCTATTCTCTTCCATCTCTCACACTAAATAGTGGAATTATTCACGGAGTTGGGGTTGGTGACAAATCTAATCTGCATCGCAGACGTCAACAATACCTATTTGTCAAGATCACACACGGAAACCCACTGTACAAATATTAGCCTACATACTCTTACAGGGCAAATATATTCCTTATTCCTTCCAAGTGCACTGAAGTTTAGGTCCAGACCCAACACTGTTTGGAGAACTATTGTGTGAAAACCACAAAATTAATATTGTAGACCAGAAACCCTTCAGTGGATTGGACTAATAACATGGTGCCCATAAAGTTGTAAATCAAACAACAAACTCAGACAGAGGACCAAACCCAAGCCAGTTTGGCAGGTTCAGCAGGTCCGTCTGTACCACAAGAGGGGCGAGTCAGCAACCCACACACACACACACACACACACACACACACACACACACACACACACACTACACTAATGCAGTCACACACACGACAGCCTCCCACCATCCATAGCCTAAGTTTTATACATTTAAAAGCCCTCATCCATCCAGCATTAATATACATTTCAAGACCTTTACATCAGCAACAGAGCTATAGAATTTAAGATAAAGGATATGTCAAAGTGTGGTGACAACAGCATAGCCTACTGAAAGGGTCTTGGAATAATAGAATTCGTGGCCAAAGTTGCCCTGTGGTAGAGCACATGGCTTGTTGCCTACAGAGACCGGCGATGTGCGTGAGAACAGGTTAGGTTTTGGATGTCAGCCGGTGTTCGCTGCTATAATTAGAAGCCACGCCTCCAGAAGTGTACCCGTCGACCCTGCTTGTTCACCTGGCCACATCCACACAGGTAGCAACACACAACAACTAACCTGAGATCACATAAATATTCTCTGCTAATGTAATTTAAATAGTATGCGTTCTTGTGTCAAAATAAGCCTCTAGGAAAAGAGAGCGCGAAAATCATAGGGAGAAATTGTCGACACGTCACACGGGAGTTACCGAATACCCATGACGTAGTCCTCCCGTAACCCCGGTTAGGACCGAGGGGAGGGGGGGTTCAGGGGCGGTTGTTATAGAAAATGGGAAAGACGAGCGTAAAATCCTAACTTTAAGAATTCCATAATATCCCCCCAAAACAGAGAGCGAGTGAGGGAGCGGGTTTACCTGTGCGCCGGTGTCACCTATGTTATCTCGTCGCGTCCCACCTGACCGGCTTCTGTACTTCCTGGATTCACTCCCACCACCACCACTCCCACCCCTCTCGCTCCCCGGGGTTCACCGCTCTCTCGGCACTGTCCAAAATCTCACACCAGTCCCTCTGACGAACCACGTATCGCCCGGGAGTTCTCTGTAATATCCGCCTCTTCTTGTCTCTCTGCCGGCGTTTATACCCCCCTGCCTTGGCTCTCTCTTTGCAGACCGCGGGCTCGCTGGGCTGTTCTCCCCCCTCTCTGACTCCGCTGGCCCATTCCAACTCCAGGCAGCTCCTCCTTGAACCAGGAAGCGGCTTGCCCTACTTTACACCCCGCCGCGGATTGGCTCTGGCGGGGCTGGAGAGGGACCGCTGGGGTGGGCAGGGCACAGGGGGTCGGCCACTGTGCGATAGGCCAGCGGCAGTGTCTGTCGTAGCGAGGTGGGAGGGAAGGAGGGCCGAGGTGGGCATGTTGTTATAGAGACTCGCGGGGCAGGTCGAAGGTCTGAGGGATCACAGCGGGGCTAATAGGTGGGCATAGAGAGGGAGATAATCGTTTGAGGGCATATGCGTGTGCCAGCTGCAGCGGACATTTCCACTTGAAATAGATCGCCTTATTTAAACGCGCTATTTATGGTGCTCATGCTGTTTATCTGCCTCTGTCTGGCTGTTACTGTACATCTCTCCCTCTCTCCCTCTCTCTCTCTCCCGTCTCTCTCCATCTCTCTCTGTGCGCGCCTTAAGCCATTCATTTGCAAATGAAGCCATGGCGACCAAGACAAGAGGTGACCATAGAGACAGAGAAACCAGCAGGTGCACATACAGTAGATATGTAGGCTACTACTCAGCCTCAGTCACAAGTCACATCCCCTGCCATATCCCCTGCCCCTACCGACAGCTATGACAAAGCAGCAGTCTCATGGTGGCTTGCTGAGTGTTAAAATAACTACAATCTCCTTATAATAACTCTTAGAGACTTCACCCCAAATTCTGAGAAGACTAGAAGCAGTACAGGCTACATTCTATTGAAACAGCTGGGGGACTTTCATGTAAGAATAATATCTCACTGTGTGTGTGTGTGTGTGTGTGTGCTTGTGATCTTGTGATATACTGAAGGCAATTCAAAATCCAATTTTTGGTAAAGAGGACATTTTCTACTGTAAGTGATTCACTGTTTCCAGTGCAGAGAGAGACTGGTGTGTATGACAACACAGGGCTGATGCAAGAATCTTGAGACACACTAGAGAGAGAATGAGGTTAGAGTCACACGCACGGCGAACACACCCCTCCCCTCGTAACAGACTACACACACATCAGCTTCCTGTTTGAAGTGGTAACTACACAGCAGAAGGAATCACCTTATCCTTTCTAAGTTTTGCATCTTGTGCTCTTTGCTCCTGCATACACCCCCCCCCCCCCCCTTCTCTCAAACACCTCCCCTGTGTGTGTGTGTGAGAGAGGAGAGAGATGGTAGATTTTGAAGTGATGGGAAGTCTAAATATAACATCTTGTGGTTTACCCACCCAGCCCACCCAGCCCACCTTCCCCTTGCCGCCCCCTAACCTTAAATCTGTGCTCAATCTGCGGTCTGGCTACCTATCTGGCTGCTGTTGTGTGTGGTGTGTGTGACGTGTGTGTTACTGCAATTCACACTACCCAATGGGCAAAAACTGGTTGAAACGTTGTTTCCACGTCATTTCAACGTGGAAAACTAATTGGCTTAACAAAAAATCATCAACGTAAAGGCATTTTCTATTTTTTCATCCAGTTTATAACCTAAATCCAATGACATGGTGCATTTTCTTTGTTGATTTCACATTGAATTCACGTTAGTTGACAACTCAACCAAATGTAAATCAATATTAGAAGTTGAACTGACGTCTGTGCACAGTGGGTAACCTTGTTGTTCACCTACAAAGTTAAAATATTGTTTTATTTTCCCCCAAAATCTCACTGAATTCAATTTCATTGAGCAAAGAATCAAATTAAGGATTTCCTTGCAGTTCAAATGCACTGACAGTAGTGGAACTAATGCACACCCTCACACAGTTGGTCCAGTAGTCAAGAGGAGTGTGTGACCCACCTGGGTGTGCTGAATCCAAGCCTACCCTTATAGACTTAATAACCTGTTACATGATGGAGGATCAGAGTTTCCACTGTCACCTCACTCTCTGCAGGGAGACACACACACACTGCAAATACACACACAATCCTTAACACACTGAAATTTATACTGACTAAATAATTGCAATCCATTTCTCTTTCTGTCCATGTCCTGCAAGCCTTAGGTGATCTAAGACATTTCTGTGATTCCAGTGCCGAGGCCCCAGAATAGGACTTCCCCGCAGGTCCTCTAGTTCAGAGCCAGAGTGACAGGCAGCAATTACAGTCCTATTTATTCTCTACTAATCCTGTGGTCTGACACTGCTGTTAACCTCTTACATGCTGCTACACACTCCACATCTTTCCACATATACAACATCTCTTCACATCTCTCCACATATACAACATCTCTTCACATCTCTCAAAATATACATCTATCCAAATATCTTAAGATATAAATCTCTCAAAATATACAACATCTCTCCACATCTCTCCAAAATATACAACATGTCTCCACATATACAACATCTCTACACATCTCTACACATCTCTCCAAATATACAACATCTCTCCACATCTCTCAAAATATACATCTCTCCACATATACAACATCTCTCCACATCTCTCCCACATATACAACATCTCTCCACAAAAACAATATCTCTTCACATCTCTCCACATATACAACATCTCTCCACATATACAACATCTCTCCACATCTTTCCACATATACAGTGGGGAGAACAAGTATTTGATACACTGCCGATTTTGCAGGTTTTCCTACTTACAAAGCATGTAGAGGTCTGTCATTTTTATCATAGGTACACTTCAACTGTGAGAGACGGACAAAAATCCAGAAAATCACATTGTATGATTTTTAAGTAATTAATTTGCATTTTATTGCATGACATAAGTATTTGATTACCTACCAACCAGTAAGAATTCCGGCTCTCACAGGCCTGTTAGTTTTTCTTTAAGAAGCCCTCCTGTTCTCCACTCATTACCTGTATTAACTGCACCTGTTTGAACTCGTTACCTGTATAAAAGACACCTGTCCACACACTCAATCAAACAGACTCCAACCTCTCCACAATGGCCAAGACAAGAGAGCTATGTAAGGACATCAGGGATAAAATTGTAGACCTGCACAAGGCTGGAATGGGCTACAGGACAATAGGCAAGCAGCTTGGTGAGAAGGCAACAACTGTTGGCGCAATTATTAGAAAATGGAAGAAGTCAGTGCTAGCTGCGCCACCAGAGTCTCTGGGTTCGCGCCCAGGCTCTGTCGCAGCCGGCCGCGACCGGGAGGTCCGTGGGGCGACGCACAATTGGCTTAGCGTCGTCCGGGTTAGGGAGGGTTTGGCTGGTAGGGATATCCTTGTCTCATCGCGCACCAGCGCCTCCTGTGGCGGGCCGGGGGCAGTGCGCGCTAACCAAGGCAGCCAGGTGCACGGTGTTTCCTCCGACACATTGGTGCGGCTGGCTTCCGGGTTGGAGGCGCGCTGTGTTAAGAAGCAGTGCGGCTTGGTTGGGTTGTGCTTCGGAGGACGCATGGCTTTCGACCTTCGTCTCTCCCGAGCCCGTACGGGAGTTGTAGCGATGAGACAAGATAGTAATTACTAGCGATTGGATACCACGAAAATTGGGGAGAAAAGGGGATAAAAAAAAAAAAAAAAAAAAAAAAAATTAAAAAATGGAAGAAGTTCAAGATGACGGTCAATCACCCTCGGTCTGGGGCTCCATGGAAGATCTCACCTCGTGGGGCATCAATGATCATGAGGAAGGTGAGGGATCAGCCCATAACTACACGGCAGGACCTGGTCAATGACCTGAAGAGAGCTGGGACCACAGTCTCAAAGAAAACCATTAGTAACACGCTACGCCGTCATGGATTAAAGTCCTGCAGCGCACGCAAGGTCCCCCTGCTCAAGCCAGCGCATGTCCAGGCCCGTCTGAAGTTTGCCAATGACCATCTGGATGATCCAGAGGAGGAATGGGAGAAGGTCATGTGGTCTGATGAGACAAAAATAGAGCTTTTTGGTCTAAACTCCACTCGCCGTGTTTGGAGGAAGAAGAAGGATGAGTACAACCCCAAGAACACCATCCCAACCGTGAAGCATGGAGGTGGAAACATCATTCTTTGGGGATGCTTTTCTGCAAAGGGGACAGGACGACTGCACCGTATTGACGGGAGGATGGATGGGGCCATGTATCGCGAGATCTTGGCCAACAACCTCCTTCCCTCAGTAAGAGCATTGAAGATGGGTCGTGACTGGGTCTTCCAGCATGACAACGACCCGAAACACACAGCCAGGGCAACTAAGGAGTGGCTCCGTAAGAAGCATCTCAAGGTCCTGGAGTGGCCTAGCCAGTCTCCAGACCTGAACCCAATAGAAAATCTTTGGAGGGAGCTGAAAGTCCGTATTGCCCAGCGACAGCCCCGAAACCTGAAGGACCTGGAGAAGGTCTGTATGGAGGAGTGGGCCAAAATCCCTGCTGCAGTGTGTGCAAACCTGGTCAAGAACTACAGGAAACGTGTGATCTCTGTAATTGCAAACAAAGGTTTCTGTACCAAATATTAATTTCTGCTTTTCTGATGTATCAAATACTTATGTCATGCAATAAAATGCAAATTAATTACTTAAAAATCATACAATGTGATTTTCTGGATTTTTGTTTTAGATTCCGTCTCTCACAGTTGAAGTGTACCTATGATAAAAATGACAGACCTCTACATGCTTTGTAAGTAGGAAAACCTGCAAAATCGGCAGTGTATCAAATACTTGTTCTCCCCACTGTACAACATCTCTTCACATCTCACCACATATACAACATCTCTTCACATCTCTCCACATATACAACACCTCTTCACATATCTCCACATATACAACATCTCTCCACATATACATTTACATTTACATTTAAGTCATTTAGCAGACGCTCTTATCCAGAGCGACTTACAAGTACATACATTCATACTTTTTTTTTTTTTTTTTTTTTGTAGTCTTCACATCTCTCCACATATACATCTCTCCAAATATATAACATCTCTCCACATATACAACATCTCTCCAAATATACATCTCTCCACATATACTACATCTCTCCAAATATACATCTCTCCAAATATACAACATCTCTCCACATATACAACATCTCTTCACATCTCTCCACATATACAACATCTCTTCACATCTTTCCACATATACAACATCTCTCCACATATACAACATCTCTTCACATCTTTCCACATATACAACATCTCTTCACATCTCTCCACATATACAACATCTCTCCACATATACAACATCTCTCCACATATACAACATCTCTCCACATATACAACATCTCTTCACATCTCGTCACATATACAACATCTCTTCACATCTCGTCACATATACAACATCTCTTCACATCTCTCCACATATACAACATCTCTTCACATCTCATCACATATACAACATGTCTCCACATCTCTCCAAATATACAACATCTCTTCACAGCTCTCTTATCTCATCTCAATTTAAGGGTCTGTCAGACCTCACCATGGTGAAGGTAATACAAGGTGTAACATTAACTATGTGGCTATCCTAAGCTGCTACCTTTTCCTGGAATGCAGACAGGAGTCTGGTTTAGGTGCTGAGCCCCATCTAGTGGTCAATGTGTAGATGACAGCTTGGTACTTACAAGCGTTCACTGCTTAATGTGTCTGAAGGGTAGACCTACATCTCTCACAAGAGTATAGCTATACAGTCTCTTGTTATAGGTTTAAAGTATATAGATCTTTAATCTCTAGATTTAAATCCAAAGGTATGAACCAAGTTTTTTTCTATTCTGTATATAGTATTTGTTGTCTGCTAAGTAAATGTCTGAGAACAGCCTCAGAGTCCCTTTAGAATAGAGTAGAATGTACACAGTAAGTCTCTATACATCCCTCTAACAATCATGCATATCTCCAAAGATCATGATTGTTCCCTTCAGTACAATATTTAATTTCAGGCCTTAATGCAAATCACTCTGAGTGTAAATCCAACATTCTAATGCCTCACAATCCTCCAAAGGTGAAAAATAAATCAATCACCGCCAAACACAACATAGTGTGGAAATGAGACTCTTGAACCCCCTTGAACACAGATTAGATTTTTATTTTTTATTTATTTATTTCACCTTTATTTAACCAGGTAGGCAAGTTGAGAACACGTTCTCATTTACAACTGCGACCTGGCCAAGATAAAGCAAAGCAGTTCGACACATACAACAACACAGAGTTATACATGGAGTAAAACAAACATACAGTCAATAATACAGTAGAAGAATAAGTCTATATACAATGTGAGCAAGTGAGGTGAGATAAGGGAGGTGAAGGCAAAAAAAAGGCCATGGTGGCGAAGTAAATACAATATAGCAAGTAAAACACTGGAATGGTTGATTTGCAGTGGAAGAATGTGCAAAGTAGAGATAGACATAATGGGGTGCAAAGGAACAAAATAAATAAATAAATACAGTAGCGAAGTAAATACAATATAGCAAGTAAAACACTGGAATGGTTGATTTGCAGTGGAAGAATGTGCAAAGTAGAGAGACATAATGGGGTGCAAAGGAACAAAATAAATAAATAAATACAGTAGGGAAAGAGGTAGTTGTTTGGGCTAAATTATAGATGGGCTATGTACAGGTGTAGTAATCTATGAGCTGCTCTGACAGCTGGTGCTTAAAGCTAGTGGGGGAGATAAGTGTTTCCAGTTTCAGAGATTTTTGTAGTTCGTTCCAGTCATTGGCAGCAGAGAACTGGAAGGAGAGGCGGCCAAAGGAAGAGTTGGTTTTGGGGGTGACCAGAGAGATATACCTGCTGGAGCGCGTGCTACAGGTGGGTGCTGCTATGGTGACCAGCGAGCTGAGATAAGGGGGGACTTTACCTAGCAGGGTCTTGTAGATGACCTGGAGCCAGTGGGTTTGGCGACGAGTATGAAGCGAGGGCCAGCCAACAAGAGTGTACAGGTCGCAGTGGTGGGTAGTATATGGGGCTTTGGTGACAAAACGGATGGCACTGTGATAGACTGCATCCAATTTATTGAGTAGGGTATTGGAGGCTATTTTTTAAATGACATCACCGAAGTCGAGGATTGGTAGGATGGTCAGTTTTACAAGGGTATGTTTGGCAGCATGAGTGAAGGATGCTTTGTTGCGGAATAGGAAGCCAATTCTAGATTTAACTTTGGATTGGAGATGTTTGATGTGAGTCTGGAAGGAGAGTTTACAGTCTAACCAGACACCTAGGTATTTGTAGTTGTCCACATATTCTAAGTCAGAGCCTTCCAGAGTAGTGATGTTGGACAGGCGGGCAGGTGCAGGCAGCGATCGGTTGAAGAGCATGCATTTAGCTTTACTTGTATTTAAGAGCAATTGGAGGCCACGGAAGGAGAGTTGTATGGCATTGAAGCTCGCCTGGAGGGTAGTTAACACAGTGTCCAAAGAAGGGCCAGAAGTATACCGAATGGTGTCGTCTGCGTAGAGGTGGATCAGAGACTCACCAGCAGCAAGAGCGACATCATTGATGTATACAGAGAAGAGAGTCGGTCCAAGAATTGAACCCTGTGGCACCCCCATAGAGAGAGTGAGGGAGAGAGAAAGTCAGGAGGGTCAGGCTGTGTATTAGACATGGTATAATCCTTCCCTGTGCAGGAGGATATTGATTTAGTTAAGAGTCGAGAGCAACAGTGATCCCAGCGTTCCCATCCACAGGCGTCACCTTGGATATGAGTCTGCTTCACCTCTGGAGGTGTTCAGGATTACCGGGCAGGACACACAAACACACATATACACACACGCGCACAAGCACACATACACACACACACTCTCTCTCTCTTTTCTCAATGACACCAAAGACAAACGGACTTTCTAAATGTGCTTTATTCTAGCTATCATCAAAAACATTCTTACTGTCACCATCATCATGGTCATCCTCATCATAATCAATAACATCATCATCAATAACATCATCATCATCAATAACATCATCATCATCATCATCATCATCAATAACATCATCATGGTTATCCTCATCATCATCAATAACATCATCATCAACAACTATCATTTCATTGATTTTGCTCAAAAGCTAAAGCTGTAATCACAAATAAAACATTTGGTCCTTAAATATAATCTAGGCAACATGGTATCAAGGGTTGAAAGAGGAATGCTCTGTTGCTACCCACAGAAAACATCAAACAGCACTAGACATGACACCAGGACAAGGGAGGGAAGAAAGGAGGGGGAGGGAGGGATGGATGGATGGAGGGAATGATAGAGAGAGATGGAGAGATACAGTAGAGAGAGGGAAAAGTCAGAGATGGAGAGAGGTAGAGAGCATCTGTGAATGTCTCTGGAACAGTAGTTAACTACAAAAGCTCTGTGAAAGATGAAATGAGGATCAGACAGACGGAGATGAAAGACAGGATGAAAGCAGACAGGAGCCAGAGGAGGTGAGGAACGAGGAGAAAGGAGGGAATAGAGAGAGAGGCATGCATTTACAGGAAGCTAGGCGGAACAAATAAACCCACATCCACAGTTTACGAGGGAGCAGTATTAAGTGTTGCACCAAAAAACACAATTCAGTTCCAGAAGTTGTGTGAACATATTGGACCGAAGCTAAACACCACACAACTTAGACAACAAAACTACAAGTGGATCAATCGCTCCTATAGTTACTGATCAATATGATGATTAACTTTACAGTGATTAGTAATCTCATACTATGATTAATCATATAATGACAAAATATTACACTTTGGTGAAGAGCGAGAGGCAAAAGGGAGGTGGAGCTGGAAATCAGGAAGTGCCTATCTTATTGGTCGCCTTAGAATTGACCAACTAACCCTCCTCCAATCAGCAGCAAGATGCAACGAACCCATTGCTATCTTTGTCGTCATCATCCTGGTCTTTTCTGACAGCTGTATCGTCCCTCCCACTGTGTGCTGCCATTATCTTTCCACTTCATCTCTCTTGCTTGCTCCAACAATCACTGACACAGATATGTAGCTATATGTTTGGACTTCAAATAAAAACTGTGATTCTACTCTAGCCTGCCCTAGTCACCAGAGCCATAGATATACAGAGTCTGCCGAACTCGGTTTGAATCTAGAATTTTAGCATGAGATGTTGGCAACAACAGTTAAAACCTAGTCGCAAGTCATGGACTGTTTGGAGGATAGTTTGTTGAACTCAAATCTGCAGTACCCTATTCCCTACAGTGTGCTACTTTAATTGGGGCATGGGGTGTTTTGTGACACAACCTACACAGTATATCTGGCCCGAAAAGTCCATCCTCCAATCAGATCATTTCCTCCAGGACCATCACATGTTGGCAGGCAGTTTTTCTCTCAGTCCCTATTAGTCTTTCCCTGTCTGAGGCAGCTAAGGGTCCTTTTTGCCCCCCTTGGGGGAGGCGGAGGGGGCAGAGGTGGCTGGGGGGAAAGAGCTTTGAGGGAGGGAGGTGGCTGGGCCTGGGACCAACTGAGTGTGTGGAAGGGTGGTAGTGGAGGTTTGGACAGGTGTTACGGCTGTGGTCAGCTTTGGAGCATGACTGGTGTAAGGGGTACAGGTAGGTGTGGGGACAGGACCTAAAGGTTGGCTCTGTTTTGGGGTATGGGTTGATGCAGGTTTGGGGGTGGAGGAGTGTTTTGGGGTATGGATAGGTACAGGTGGGATTGTGGGGGTAACAGAACATTTAGAAGTGGGTTTTGGGGCAGGGGTTTGGACTACGGTTTGGGCTGCTGGGGTCTGTTTTGGGGTGTGGGCTGAGCCTTTTGTTGGGGCTTGAATTGCAGCATCGGAGGCGATGGGTACAGAAGTAAGAGAATGCTTAGATGTGGGTGTTGGGGTTTGGGTGGAGGTTTGAACAGGGGCTATATGTGGGGTATGTTTGGCAGTATGGGTAGGGGGAGGTTTGGGGGTTGGAGTTGAGGTTGGGGCCTGAGTTTTAGAACTGGTAGGTGTTGGGGTTAGAGTTTGGCTTTGCATAAGGGCAGGTGAAGGGATAGAGATAGGAGTGGGAGCTTTACTGGAAGAAGGGGTGGGAATCAAGGTTGAGGTTGGAGCTAGGGTGGGAGTGGAGGCTGGGGTGGGAGTGGAGGCTGGGGTGGGGGTGGAGGCTGGGGTGGGAGTGGAGGCTGGGGTGGGGGTGGAGGCTGGGGTGGGAGTGGAGGCTGGGGTGGGAGTGGAGGCTGGGGTGGGGATGGAGGCTGGGGTGGGAGTGGAGGCTGGGGTGGGAGTGGAGGCTGGGGTGGGGGTGGAGGCTGGGGTGGGGGTTGCAGTCAGGGTTTGGCTCTGAGTGGGAACAGGAGTAGAAATAGGAGTAGAGGGACGATTGGAGAGTTGAGAGAGGGTAGGGGTAGGGGTACGAGTCTGGATAGGGGAAAATGCTTTAGAGGGGTTAGGGGTGAGCCCAGATAGAGGGTAAGGGGAGGGGGGTGTAGGGGAGGGCTTTATTAGGGGGCTCTGAAGAAGAGTGGGAGAGGAAGGTGGGGAAGAGGAGGGGGGAGAGGGGGATGCGAGAGAGGACTTGCGCCCATGGGTTTGTGGAAGTGAGAGAGGGGCACTGACAGAGGAGGGAGGGAGAGTGGAGGAAGGAGAGGGGGAAGAAGAGCACGGGGGAGGTGTAGGGATGGGTTTGGACCGAGGGGTTGAGGTGAGGGGGAAAGAGGTGGTTACAGAGGAGGGAGGGGGAGTGGAGGAGGGAGAGGGGGAAGAAGAGCACGGGGGAGGTGTAGGGATGGGTTTGGAGCGAGAAGTTAAGGAGAGTGGAGTAGTTCCGAAAGAGGGAGGGATGGAGCAGGGGGGAGGAGAGGAGGAGCGAGATGGGGGTGTAGGGGTGGGTTTGGGGCGAGGGGTCAGTGGCAGGGCTGGGATGAGGGAGAAAGGAGTGGGAGCAGGGGAGGGGGTGGCAGAGGAGAGAGGGGTTTGTTTGCGGGAGGAAGTGTAGGAGGCCAGGGGAGAAGCTGATGTGGGTGTGGCTGCAGGTACAGCGACGGGATGTGTGTGTGTGGCTGTGTGTGTGTGTGCAGGGCAGTGTGTAGAGGCAGGATCAGGGAGGGGCTGTATAGAGCCCAGGTTCTGTGCTTGTATCTGTGCATTGAAGGGGGGCATCTGTAACCGTTGTGCTGGGACTTGTACTGGTAGGGGAGTAGTCAACACCCCCACACTGCCACCCCTGGCTAGCTGCGTCCCAGCCAGGAACGAGGCTGGCAGCAGGTTACCTCCAGAGGTCTTCCGCTGGAGAGGGGGGTGAGGCTGCATGCTTGCCCAGGATCGATGAGGCAGGGTGGGCTGCGAGGCGGAGAGGAGCCTGGCCTCCTGGGTGAGCCTCCCGAGTGCAGGCAGGCCCTGGTTGCTGCTGCCTCCGTGACGCAATAGCGCCTCCTTGGCCGCATGCTGGCCAGCCATGGAACTGCAAGTGTCTGACATGACACTGGTGGCTGCAGTTGGATTCACGTGGTAGAACAGATGGGGTGTGGTGGCCCCTCCTACCTTGGGGATTCCTGGGGTTCCACCCATCACTGAAGAGTGTTCCGGGTGGAGGCGGAGACTGTAGTGCAGGGTCTTTCCTAATTGGACCGACGTGGAGACAGAGGAGGCCGGTGTGGGTGGGGTTTGAGCAACAGGGGGTGATATCACACCTCCCGGGGGGGCCATGGGGAAGGGCGAGGTGGAGGGGAAGGCAGGAAACCCCACTCTAGGGGACAGGCCCCCCATCCCTCCTACCCCCATCATCCCAATGAGGGAACTCACAGAGGGGCGCAGGGGCTGCAGGACAGGGGGCCGCGGGGGGGAGAGGGGGAAGGAGACGGAGGGCGATGGAGAGATGGAGGGGAGGAATATAGCGCCCCCTAGCGCATGTTGCTGCTGTAGCTGATGTTGAAGCTGCTGTTGCTGCTGCTGCTGGTGCATGAGGGCGATGGCCACGTTAGTCGTAGCGGCCTCCGTCTGGAGCGGAGCGTGGATCAGTGGAGCCCAGATCAGTGGGTGGGGCCTAGGAGAGACCGTACCACTTCCTCCAGTGGCCCCTCCCCTTCCTGCAGCGGCGATGGCCTCCTGCATGGCTGGCATGCTGTCATGTTTAACGGTCTGCTGAACCAGCATGCTGTCACAGGAGCCCAGCCCCCCCATGGCTAGCCCCGCCCCCCCTCCTCCTTGACCCCCACGCCCCAAACCGCTGCCCCCCGCCATGGAACCCCCCTGGGACGGCTTTCTCATCAGGATAGAGTTCTTCCTACCTGCAGAGGAGAACAAAGAAGAGAGAAGAGATTAGAATGAAACGATCAAAACAGAAACAAACTGATTGGGCGGATGGTTACTGTTCCTGTCTGACACAAATGGTGGAAAACAAGAGCAAGAAGAAAGTGGTAGAAACTAAAGTGAGGATCCAACAACACAGTTGTAACGAGGCTGACAGGGCTGAGTGGCTGATTTAAAGATCACAAACAGAACCAGGTATCTGCTCTAGCAGCTCTCCACGTTTTTCTAGCAGTTTCTCAATTCAATTCAATTCAAAGGGCTTTATTGGCATGGGAAACATATTTTAACAGTACGTAATAAACAAAAGTGAAATAAACAATACAAATCAACAGTAAACATTACACTCACTAAAGTTCCAAAAGAATAAAGACGTTTCAAATGTCATATTATGTGGAAATAGTTAAAGTACAAAAGGGAAAATAGTTTATCTCTCCTTTAACCTGCCTTGAAGGGCTTCTGCAACAGAAAGGTCATTTACAAAGCACTTTAGAAATAAATTCTGAATTGATTTAAAAAATACTATTCACTGGCAAGATCTTTGCACAAAGCGCTATAGAAATGAAACTGAATTGAAAACTGAGTCATTGCAAGTAATGGACCGATTGGCAGGTGCTTGAGCCAATCGGGAAAGGCTTAGTACCGATGCGGTCCAACCGGTCGACGGCCACCGTCTCGAAGGCCCGCCTCATCATGGGGTGTTCCTCCAGGACCTCGTTGAAGCTGTCCACACTGAGGGAGTAGAGACGACAGTACGTATCCGCTCTGACGCTCGCCGTCCTCCGGCCCCGAGTCAACAGACAGATCTCTGAGAGAGAGTGAGAGAGAGAGAGAGAGGGAGATGGACAGAGAGAGAGGAGGAAGGGCAGGTGTGGATAAACAGGGAGAAGGGAAGAGGGGTGAGAGAGAGAGAGAGAGGGAGATGGACAGAGAGAGAGGAGAAAGGGCAGGTGTGGATAAACAGGGAAAAGGGAAGAGGGGTGAGAGAGAGAGAGAGAGAGAGAGAGGGAGATGGACAGAGAGAGAGGAGGAAGGGCAGGTGTGGATAAAGAGGGAGAAGGGAAGAGGGAGATGGACAGAGAGAGAGGAGGAAGGGCAGGTGTGGATAAAGAGGGAGAAGGGAAGAGGGAGATGGACAGAGAGAGAGGAGGAAGGGCAGGTGTGGATAAAGAGGGAGAAGGGAAGAGGGAGATGGACAGAGAGAGAGGAGGAAGGGCAGGTGTGGATAAACAGGGAGAAGGGAAGAGGGAGATGGACAGAGAGAGAGGAGGAAGGGCAGGTGTGGATAAACAGGGAGAAGGGAAGAGGGAGATGGACAGAGAGAGAGGAGGAAGGGCAGGTGTGGATAAACAGGGAGAAGGGAAGAGGGAGATGGACAGAGAGAGAGGAGGAAGGGCAGGTGTGGATAAACAGGGAGAAGGGAAGAGGGAGATGGACAGAGAGAGAGGAGGAAGGGCAGGTGTGGATAAACAGGGAGAAGGGAAGAGGGAGATGGACAGAGAGAGAGGAGGAAGGGCAGGTGTGGATAAACAGGGAGAAGGGAAGAGGGAGATGGACAGAGAGAGAGGAGGAAGGGCAGGTGTGGATAAACAGGGAGAAGGGAAGAGGGAGATGGACAGAGAGAGAGGAGGAAGGGCAGGTGTGGATAAACAGGGAGAAGGGAAGAGGGGTGAGAGAGAGAGAGAGAGGGAGATGGACAGAGAGAGAGGAGGAAGGGCAGGTGTGGATAAAGAGGGAGAAGGGAAGAGGGGTGAGAGAGAGAGAGAGAGGGAGATGGACAGAGAGAGAGGAGGAAGGGCAGGTGTGGATAAAGAGGGAGAAGGGAAGAGGGGTGAGAGAGAGAGAGAGAGAGGGAGATGGACAGAGAGAGAGGAGGAAGGGCAGGTGTGGATAAAGAGGGAGAAGGGAAGAGGGAGATGGACAGAGAGAGAGGAGGAAGGGCAGGTGTGGATAAAGAGGGAGAAGGGAAGAGGGGTGAGAGAGAGAGAGAGAGAGGGAGATGGACAGAGAGAGAGGAGGAAGGGCAGGTGTGGATAAAGAGGGAGAAGGGAAGAGGGGTGAGAGAGAGAGAGAGAGGGAGATGGACAGAGAGAGAGGAGGAAGGGCAGGTGTGGATAAAGAGGGAGAAGGGAAGAGGGGTGAGAGAGAGAGAGAGAGGGAGATGGACAGAGAGAGAGGAGGAAGGGCAGGTGTGGATAAAGAGGGAGAAGGGAAGAGGGAGATGGACAGAGAGAGAGGAGGAAGGGCAGGTGTGGATAAACAGGGAGAAGGGAAGAGGGAGATGGACAGAGAGAGAGGAGGAAGGGCAGGTGTGGATAAACAGGGAGAAGGGAAGAGGGAGATGGACAGAGAGAGAGGAGGAAGGGCAGGTGTGGATAAAGAGGGAGAAGGGAAGAGGGGTGAGAGAGAGAGAGAGAGAGGGAGATGGACAGAGAGAGAGGAGGAAGGGCAGGTGTGGATAAAGAGGGAGAAGGGAAGAGGGAGATGGACAGAGAGAGAGGAGGAAGGGCAGGTGTGGATAAAGAGGGAGAAGGGAAGAGGGGTGAGAGAGAGAGAGAGAGGGAGATGGACAGAGAGAGAGGAGGAAGGGCAGGTGTGGATAAAGAGGGAGAAGGGAAGAGGGGTGAGAGAGAGAGAGAGAGAGGGAGATGGACAGAGAGAGAGGAGGAAGGGCAGGTGTGGATAAAGAGGGAGAAGGGAAGAGGGAGATGGACAGAGAGAGAGGAGGAAGGGCAGGTGTGGATAAAGAGGGAGAAGGGAAGAGGGGTGAGAGAGAGAGAGAGAGAGGGAGATGGACAGAGAGAGAGGAGGAAGGGCAGGTGTGGATAAAGAGGGAGAAGGGAAGAGGGGTGAGAGAGAGAGAGAGAGGGAGATGGACAGAGAGAGAGGAGGAAGGGCAGGTGTGGATAAAGAGGGAGAAGGGAAGAGGGGTGAGAGAGAGAGAGAGAGGGAGATGGACAGAGAGAGAGGAGGAAGGGCAGGTGTGGATAAAGAGGGAGAAGGGAAGAGGGAGATGGACAGAGAGAGAGGAGGAAGGGCAGGTGTGGATAAACAGGGAGAAGGGAAGAGGGAGATGGACAGAGAGAGAGGAGGAAGGGCAGGTGTGGATAAACAGGGAGAAGGGAAGAGGGAGATGGACAGAGAGAGAGGAGGAAGGGCAGGTGTGGATAAAGAGGGAGAAGGGAAGAGGGGTGAGAGAGAGAGAGAGAGAGAGAGGGAGATGGACAGAGAGAGAGGAGGAAGGGCAGGTGTGGATAAAGAGGGAGAAGGGAAGAGGGAGATGGACAGAGAGAGAGGAGGAAGGGCAGGTGTGGATAAACAGGGAGAAGGGAAGAGGGGTGAGAGAGAGAGAGAGAGGGAGATGGACAGAGAGAGAGGAGGAAGGGCAGGTGTGGATAAAGAGGGAGAAGGGAAGAGGGGTGAAAGAGAGAGAGAGAGGGAGATGGACAGAGAGAGAGGAGGAAGGGCAGGTGTGGATAAAGAGGGAGAAGGGAAGAGGGGTGAGAGAGTGGAAAAAATAAGTATTGTTGAAGAAATTGAAGAACTGATTAATCTAACTCACAACCACACCTTTCCACTTCCCTTTTTCCTCACACCTCCCTCCCCCTTCTCCCTCCTCTCCTCACCCCCAAAGTAGGACCCGTCACTGAGTTTGGTCTCCCTGTTTCCGCGGGTGAGTATGCCGACTCGTCCGTGTTGAATGAAGTACATCTTGCGTCCCACTGTGCCCTCACGGATGATGAAGTCATTGGGCTGGAACACCTCGAAGCGAAGCTTGGTCAGCACTGCCGTCACAAAGTTAGGGTCCGCGTTAGCAAACAGCGGCATGTGAGCCACTAGGCTACGGCAGTTAAAGCTAACTATCGCCTGAGAGGGGGAGAAAGAGAGGGGAGGGAGGGGGGAGGAGTTGGGAAGTGAGTTAGAATGTACAAGAACTGAATTGTATCAGTATGTTTTAATTTTCTTTAATGTAAAATGTGTTTGGGGTACTTTGGATCGACTGGTTTGAGCAGGTGTTTTTTTTAGTTACGCTATAGCTAGCTTTCGTTACTTGTAACTGTGCGTGTGCCTGTATCCATGGCTCGTGCGTGTGTGTGTGTGCGTGCCTCGTGCGTGTGTGTGTTACCTCCTTTAGTGGTTCGCTGAGTTCACCCAGTATGTTCTCCTCGTCAAACATCTTGCCCTGGAAGCGATGCTCGTAGTACTCATGAATCCTCTGACGGACATCTGCAGGGAGCTTATGGAACGACATGTACTGCTCCACCTGCTTATACTGGAACACAATGTCAATACAACGGGAATACAACAATACAACGTCAATACAACGTCAATACAACGTCAATACAACGTCAATACAACGTCGATACAACGTCAATACAACGTCGATACAGCGTCAATACAAAGTCAATACAATATTAATACAACGTCAATACAACGTCAATACAAAGTTAATACAATGTTAATACAAGCACACACACACACACTATACTGCTTCACTACAGTATAATACACACTTGACTGGAGGAGCAGGAAGATTGTTTATGAGTGGAGTATGGTTCCTTTACCGTCTCCTGCCTTTGAGGAGTCATCAAATTAATTTGATGAATGGTAGGATAGAGAGAATAAGGGACAGAGGAATGGAGAGAGAGAGATGGAGGGAGGGAGGGATAGAGAGGGTCCTAATCTCTTACTTTCTCCTGGTACTGTCGTCGTGAGGAGTCCAGGGACTGTATGAGAGCGGTAGCATGGCCGATGAACATGGCATAGCAGGTGGCACCAATGATCATACTGAGCATGGTGAGCCACACGTCTGTCATGCCCTCTGGAGCCTGGGCACCGTAGCCAATACACAACATGTGGCTCATCGCCTTGAACAGGGCATAGGAGTACTGGATCCCCCACGTGTCATTCTGGATGGAGAGAGAGCCCACATGTTATTCTGGATGGAGAGAGAGATGGAGAGAGAGCCCACATGTCATTCTGGATGGAGAGAGAGATGGAGAGAGAGCCCACATGTCATTCTGGATGGAGAGAGAGATGGAGAGAGAGCCCACATGTTATTCTGGATGGAGAGAGAGATGGAGAGAGAGCCCACATGTCATTCTGGATGGAGAGAGAGATGGAGAGAGAGCCCACATGTCATTCTGGATGGAGAGAGAGATGGAGAGAGAGCCCACATGTCATTCTGGATGGAGAGAGAGATGGAGAGAGAGCCCACATGTCATTCTGGATGGAGAGAGAGATGGAGAGAGAGATGGAGAGAGAGCCCACATGTCATTCTGGATGGAGAGAGAGATGGAGAGAGAGCCCACATGTCATTCTGGATGGAGAGAGAGATGGAGAGAGAGCCCACATGTCATTCTGGATGGAGAGAGAGATGGAGAGAGAGATGGAGAGAGAGCCCACATGTCATTCTGGATGGAGAGAGAGATGGAGAGAGAGCCCACATGTCATTCTGGATGGAGAGAGAGATGGAGAGAGAGAGCCCACATGTCATTCTGGATGGAGAGAGAGATGGAGAGAGAGCCCACGTCATTATGGATGGAGAGAGAGATGGAGAGAGAGCCCACATGTCATTCTGGATGGAGAGAGAGATGGAGAGAGAGCCCACATGTCATTCTGGATGGAGAGAGAGATGGAGAGAGAGCCCACATGTCATTCTGGATGGAGAGAGAGATGGAGAGAGAGCCCACATGTCATTCTACAGAGGGAGTCCGAGAGGAAGAAGGAGAGGGAGAAGAAGGTGGAAGAGAGGGAGGGAGGGATGAGTGGTACAACACTAGTTAAGGTAATAGCTACAACCTAGGCTAAAACTGTGGCTGTAAAGTGCTGGGTAGAGTTGCTTATTGCTTTTCCACTTCCTGCTGTGTAAAACAGACTACTAACAGGCAAAAAGCTAGAGGAAAATAATAATAATAATAATAATAAAATGGCTCTAAAATATGTTATAAAGCCAGTGTGTGTTAGCCAATCATGCAATGAAGCATATTTATCTCAGGCTGAGTGTGTGTGTGACTGTGTTTGTGATTGCTTGTGTGTGTGTGTGTGTGTGTGTGAGGCCAATTATATCCTGTTCTGTTAAATGGTCCGGCGGGTGGCGCATGGCTTTCTCTGGGGGAAAACACTCAGCATCAGCTGGCCTAGCAACAGTCACCCGGCAACCACTGAGGAAACACTTCCGAGACAGGAGTCAGCGAAACACACAGCCGTGTGTGTGTGTGTTCATATCTCCATCTACTCCATCTGTAGGATGTTTAAGTTGGGAGATGTTTTATTGTGTTGGTATTCCCTTTTATTCCAACCAGAAATGCTGCTACATGAACCAATAAACTAACACAGAGAGCAAACAACATCCGACACGAGGATACACTCACACTCTCTCTCTCTCTCTCTCTCTCTCTCTCTCTCTCTCTCTGTCTACACACACACTCTCTCTCTCTCTCTGTCTACACACACACTCTCTCTCTCTCTCTCTCTCTGTCTACACACACACACTCTCTCTCTCTCTCTCTCTCTCTCTCTCTCTCTCTCTCTCTCTCTCTCTCTCTCTCTCTCTCTGTCTACACACACACACTCTCTCTCTCTCTGTCTACACACACTCTCTCTCTCTCTCTCTCTCTCTCTCTCTCTCTCTCTCTCTCTCTCTCTCTGTCTACACACACACTCTCTCTCTCTCTGTCTACACACACACTCGCTCTCTCTCTCTCTCGCTCTGGCTACACACACAATCGGTCCACTACCCCGTAATCAGTTCACACACAAACACAATATCAATAATGTCACACACTGTGCACACAAGCCCTCCATTTGTGAGCGGGTCAACATTTCTCTCCATGTCTCAGTACCCATGTAACAAACTCACCACCTTGTTGTTCTTGGAGACCCAAAAGACAGACAGACAGACAGACAGACAGACAGACAGACAGACAGACAGACAGACAGACAGACAGACAGACAGACAGACAGACAGACAGACAGGCAAAGAGAGTCAGACAGACTGGAAGACAGACAGGCAAAGAGAGTCAGACAGACTGGAAGACAGACAGACAGACAGACAGACAGACAGACAGACAGACAGACAGACAGACAGACAGACAGACAGACAGACAGACAGACAGACAGACAGACAGACAGACAGACAGACAGACAGACAGACAGACAGACAGACAGACAGTGTACCTCACCACCATGTTATTCTTGGAGACCCAGCAGTCCAGGGGGAAGTCCTGCAGCATGGGAACCAGGAACTGTAGACATCCGTCCCAGTGGCACAGCAGCAGCATCATGCCTATCAGGTTGACTATCCTCACCATGGCACTGGCCAGGTCATAGGTCATATGGAAGATCTGGAGGGGGAGAGTGTGACATCACTTTAGTTTATTGACGTCTTGCTCGGGCACCTTTTATGATAGTTGCCTCTTCCCCAATGAAGAGATAGATCAGCTGCCCCCCTAGCGGTCTCTCTTTCCCCTATACTACGCTGACCTCTCCTTTCCCCCTCTCAGCCTCTGCCTCTCTCATCTCACCTCCCTCTCTCCTCTCACCTCCCTCTCTCCCTCCTCTCTGGCATGTTCCACTGACTGCCCTCTAACCTCTCTCTGGAGGATGTAACCAGTGAGTTGTGACAGTGGTAGTAAGTCTCTCTTTCCCTCCCTCTCCTCCTTCTCTACCTCCTCTCCCCATCTTCCCAGCCTCTCACCTCCTCCCACTGGTGGATGTAGCGTATGAGTCGTGACAGGCGCAGCAGGCGTAGCAGGCTGAGGATCTTGGTGAAGCGTACGATGCGGAGGGCCCTGGCCGTCCTGTAAACCTCTGAGTCCAGCCGGGCCTCCAAGTCCACCATCAGGAAGATGTAGTCCACAGGGATGGACGACACAAAGTCCACCGCAAACCAGCTCTTTAGGTAGCGCTGACGGATAGCCCTGTGGTAGCATAGCATAATATAAAAGTCATTTCTATGGTCTCACAGTTAGCTTAGCATTCTGGTATTATTCCTATCCACAGTTAGCTTAGCACTGCATAGAACAACAGTTGATATTTATATGGTCTCACAGTTAGCTTAGCATAGCATAGACCAACATTGATTCCTATGGCCCCAGTAGTTATGGTACTTCAGAAGAAATAACAAACAACTCCATTTATTCCAATTCTGGAAGAACATCACATAGGGAAGCATTGCCTCCAGCTCTGTGTCACCTTCACACACACACACACACACACACACACACACACACACACACACACACACACACACACACACACACACACACACACACACACACACACACACACACACACACACACACACACACACACACACACACACTGACTTGGGGTCTAGCAGTATCTCGGTGCTGTCCTCCTTGACGATACCGGTCCTGAAGTTGAGGACCAGGTCAACCAGGAAGAGAGTATCAGAGACCACGTTGAAGATGATCCAGGGAGGAGTGTTCTCATCCTTAAAGAAGGTGATTCCTACTGGCAGGATGATCAGGTTCCCCATCATCAGACACAACATGATCAGATCCCAGTAGAACCTGGGAGAGGAGGGGAGGGGAGAGGTGGAGAGAGGGCGGTTCCCCATCATCAAACACAACATGATCAGATCCCAGTAGAACCTGGGAGAGGAGGGGAGGGGAGGGGAGAGGAGAGGGGGAGAGAGGGCGGTTCCCCATCATCAAACACAACATGATCAGATCCCAGTAGAACCTGGGAGAGGAGAGGAGGGGAGAGGGGGAGAGAGAGAGGTTTCCTATCATCAAACACAACATGATCAGATCCCAGTAGAACCTGGGAGAGGAGAGGAGGGGAGAGGGGGAGAGAGGGCGGTTCCCCATCATCAAACACAACATGATCAGATCCCAGTAGAACCTGGGAGAGGAGAGGAGGGGAGAAGGGGAGAGAGGGCGGTTCCCCATCATCAAACACAACATGATCAGTTCCCAGTAGAACCTGGGAGAGGAGAGAGGGGAGGGGAGAGGGGGAGAGAGAGGGGTTCCCTATCATCAATACCAATGACATATCCCAATTCAACTCATTCCCTGTACTATATTTTTCACCAAATATCACACCCCTCTCTTTCTCTTTCTCTTTTTCTGTGGGACTCCAGTTCTGGGATCATTAATGGAATGATCCAGATGAACTATGACAACTCTCACACACACACACCCGTCTCTCAGACAGTCTAGTTCCAGAGCCAGCGGTGGGTTTATAACCGTGATATTGAATAAAAGGATTAATAGAGAAACACTCTGGACAACTGCTGTGGGCGATCATGACGTCATCCTGACCTTGGAATATAGAGGTATGAGTTAGAAGGGAACAAATGAATAACATCACTTCCACATCACACTGTGGTAAGCACACACACTAGAGGACACTACTATCTCACCCCCTACACACTGCTCCAGCTAGTCTGGCAGAAGACACTACTATCTCACCCCCTACACACTGCTCCCGCTAGTCTGGCAGAAGACACCACTATCTCACCCCCTACACACTGCTCCGGCTAGTCTGGCAGAAGACACCACTATCTCACCCCCTACACACTGCTCAGGCTAGTCTGGCAGAAGACACCACTATCTCACCCCCTACACACTGCTCCGGCTAGTCTGGCAGAAGACACCACTATCTCACCCCCTACACACTGCTCCAGCTTGTCTGGCAGAAGACACCACTATCTCACCCCCTACACACTGCTCCAGCTAGTCTGGCAGAAGACACCACTATCTCACCCCCTACACACTGCTCCAGCTAGTCTGGCAGAAGACACCACTATCTCACCCCCTACACACTGCTCCGGCTAGTCTGGCAGAAGACACCACTATCTCACCCCCTACACACTGCTCCAGCTAGTCTGGCAGAAGACACCACTATCTCACCCCCTACACACTGCTCCAGCTAGTCTGGCAGAAGACACCACTATCTCACCCCCTACACACTGCTCCGGCTAGTCTGGCAGAAGACACCACTATCTCACCCCCTACACACTGCTCAGGCTAGTCTAGCAGAAGACACCACTATCTCACCCCCTACACACTGCTCCAGCTAGTCTGGCAGAAGACACCACTATCTCACCCCCTACACACTGCTCAGGCTAGTCTGGCAGAAGACACCACTATCTCACCCCCTACACACTGCTCCAGCTAGTCTGGCAGAAGACACCACTATCTCACCCCCTACACACTGCTCCGGCTAGTCTGGCAGAAGACACCACTATCTCACCCCCTACACACTGCTCCTGCTAGTCTGGCAGAAGACACCACTATCTCACCCCCTACACACTGCTCCAGCTAGTCTGGCAGAAGACACCACTATCTCACCCCCCTACACACTGCTCCAGCTAGTCTGGCAGAAGACACCACTATCTCACCCCCTACACACTGCTCAGGCTAGTCTGGCAGAAGACACCACTATCTCACCCCCTACACACTGCTCCAGCTAGTCTGGCAGAAGACACCACTATCTCACCCCCTACACACTGCTCCAGCTAGTCTGGCAGAAGACACCACTATCTCACCCCCTACACACTGCTCCAGCTAGTCTGGCAGAAGACACCACTATCTCACCCCCTACACACTGCTCCAGCTAGTCTGGCAGAAGACACTACTATCTCACCCCCTACACACTGCTCCCGCTAGTCTGGCAGAAGACACCACTATCTCACCTCCTACACACTGCTCCGGCTAGTCTGGCAGAAGACACCACTATCTCACCACCTACACACTGCTCCAGCTAGTCTGGCAGAAGACACTACTATCTCACCCCCTACACACTGCTCCAGCTAGTCTGGCAGAAGACGCCACTATCTCACCCCCTACACACTGCTCCCGCTAGTCTGGCAGAAGACACCACTATCTCACCCCCTACACACTGCTCCAGCTAGTCTGGCAGAAGACACTACTATCTCACCCCCTACACACTGCTCCAGCTAGTCTGGCAGAAGACACCACTATCTCACCCCCTACACACTGCTCAGGCTAGTCTGGCAAAAGACACCACTATCTCACCCCTACACACTGCTCCGGCTAGTCTGGCAGAAGACACCACTATCTCACCCCTACACACTGCTCCAGCTAGTCTGGCAGAAGACACCACTATCTCACCCCCTACACACTGCTCTGGCTAGTCTGGCAGAAGACACCACTATCTCACCCCCTACACACTGCTCAGGCTAGTCTGGCAGAAGACACCACTATCTCACCCCCTACACACTGCTCCCGCTAGTCTGGCAGAAGACACTACTATCTCACCCCCTACACACTGCTCAGGCTAGTCTGGCAGAAGACACCACTATCTCACCCCCTACACACTGCTCCCGCTAGTCTGGCAGAAGACACTACTATCTCACCACCCCTACACACTGCTCCAGCTAGTCTGGCAGAAGACACCACTATCTCACCCCCTACAACACTGCTCCCGCTAGTCTGGCAGAAAGACACTACTATCTCACCCCTACCACACATGTCTCAGGCTTAGTCTGGGACAGGACAGACCCCCACTATCTCACCCCCTACCACACTGCTCCGCTAGTCTGGCAAGAAAGACACTACTATCTCACCCCCTACACACTGCTCCCGCTAAGTCTGGCAGGAAAGGACACTACTATCTCAACCCCCCTACACACTGCTCGTCCCGCTAGTCCTGCTAGGAAGACACCACTATCTCACCCCCTATCACTACTGCTCCGGCTAGTACTGGCAGAAGACACTACTATCTCACCCCCCTACACACTGCTCCCGCTAGTCTGGCAGAAGACACCACTATCTCAGCCTCCTACACACTGCTCTGGCTAGTCGGCAGAAGGACACCACTATAGCCGCTAGTCTGCAGAAGACACCACTATCTCACACCATACACACTGCTCAGCTAGTCTGGCAGAAGACACCACTATCTCACCCCTACACACTGCTCCGGCTAGTCTGCAAGAAGACACCACTATCTCAACCCCCCCCTAACACACTGCTCCCGGCTAGTCTGGCCCAGAAGACACCACTATCTCACCCCCTAACACACTGCTCCGGCTAGTCTGGCAGAAGACACCACTATCTCACCCCCTACACAATGCTCCGGCTAGTCTGGCAGAAGACACCACTATCTCACCCCTACACACTGCTCCCGCTAGTCTGGCAGAAGAAGACACCACTATCTCACCCCCTACACACTGCTCAGACTAGCTGGAGAAGACACCACTATCTCACCCCCCTACACACTGCTCCGGTAGTCTGGCAGAAGACACCACTATCTCACCCCCTACACAACTGCTCAGGCTAGTCTGGCAGAAGACACCACTATCTCACCCCCTACACACTGCTCCAGCTAGTCTGGCAGAAGACACACCTATCTCACCCCCTACACCACTGCTCAGCTAGTCTGGCAGGAAGACACCACTATCTCACCCCCTACACACTGCTCAGGCTAGTCTGGCAGAAGACACCACTATCTCACCCCCTACACACTGCTCCAGCTAGTCTGGCAGAAGACACCACTATCTCACCCCCTACACACTGCTCCCGCTAGTCTGGCAGAAGACACTACTATCTCACCCCCTACACCTGCTACGGCTAGTCTG
>NW_024058496.1:12500-53869 GCF_016432855.1 Salvelinus namaycush | reverse complement strand
TCATGTGAAACTCATGGATAATATGTAGCAATTTGTCAAGCACTTGGAAGAATTTGAGCATTTGTCATTTAGAAATGGCACTCCATAACCCACCTCATACATCAGTCTTGACCGTCAGTCTTCAACCTCTCCACCTATTTCTGACCACGCCAGCCCACCCCTCTCTCTTCTCCACCACCCCTCTGTCCTCCTCTTCCCCCTCCTCCTCACTAAGTCCACCCCTTTCTCCTTCCCTCCACCCCACCACCTCTCCACCTCTCCTGACCATCCCAGCCCATCCTACAATCCTCCTCCTCCCCTCAAACCTCTTCCACCTCCTCCCCTCCTCCTGCTCCCCTTCACCACTCTTTCCTATTATCCACTCCTCCTTCTCCTCCTCCTGAACACCCAACCAACCCCCCCCCCCCCCCCCCCCACATCTTCCCCTCGTCCTGATCACCTCATCCCACCCCTCTCTCCTCCCCTCCACTCCCCTTCCCTGGCTCACTCTCTGCAGCTGCTCTCTCTGCTGTTGCCTGCTTTGTTCGCTCACTGGTTGCCAGGGTGACCCCACAATTCGGTAATTTCAGCTTCTTGATTGCAGGCCCGGCTGTAATTTGCGTATTTAGCACTCTTCAAGGTAGAAATGCTATTTTTTTCCCATTCTCTTTCTTTATTAATCTCGACTCCTTCAGTACTCTCTTCTAATGTTGCTCTGCTGCTCTGAGAGAGACAGAGAGAAAGAGAGCGAGAGAGCACAAGTGGTCTCAGACATGCTGTTTCACACTCAACTAATATGGCATGGAGAGAAACAGAGAGTAGGGAACTGCAACAGAACTAAAGAAAGTGAGAGACTGAGGGAAAGATGGAGAGAGATAGAGACAAAGAGATAGAGAGCTGAGAGTTTGCTGGTGGTTGAGAAAGTCAGGGTCTGTCTGTCAGTGGACCTGCAGGCTGAGGGGCTGTTTGGCGAGCCACAGCGCCATGGAGCACTGCGTTAGCTGGGAGCTGAGAGAAAAAGAGAGAGTGGCCCCCGTACTGTGTCTAAACCCAGCCTATCGATCCCTCGGCCCCGCCAGGGATGGCAATCAATAGCCAACAAAATCCAGCAGGCCATACTCCGATGCTCAATTCCCCCATTTCAACACATGCCCAACACCCATGAAATGTTATTTCAGAGAGATAACCTGCTACCCCCTGGCCCCCTAGTTAGAGAGGGGGGCTGCATAAGGACTCTGAACTAGAGGAGGTCGCTGTCAAAGAGAATCAGGTTTGGGCTTTTTAATATAAATGGGACCATACTTGTTTGGGTCCTTATTTTGTATATGTCTGTGGTGTTTGCTGTACTAAATTATTATAATTGTATTATTATACTGATTATGTGTAAGCCTTCCCTCTTGGGTTGAGTAGATAGATGACATTATTTGATTGTCCCATGATTCCCACCCCTAAGGTCCTGTGTAGCATATGTTATGGTAACCGTGGATAATCAGAAAATATATACATTTCCCATTCCTGATTATCCAAATGTACTACAACATACAACATACAGTATGTACCAGCCAAATGTATGTAAACATAGACAGATGTATCACGTTTCAGGTATGACCAAATGAAGACAGTGTCGAAGAAACAAACTTTTATTTCTTAAACAGGGGCAGGCAAATGACAGGTCAAAGGCAGGCAGGGGTCAATAATCCAGTAAAGTGGGGTATGGTACAGAACGGCAGGCAGGCTCAGGGTCAGGGCAGGCAGGGGACGGACGTGGAGCCCGTGTTCATGGGTGGAGCGGGAGAAGACAAGGATGTCATCAAGGTAGACGAAGACAAACCGGTTCAACATGTCGCAGAAAACATCCTTTACCAGAGCCTGGAACACAGCAGTGGCGTTGGTAATGCCAAAGGGCATGACCAGGTACTCGTAGTGGCCACTGGCCGTGTTGAAGGCAGTTTTCCACTCGTCCCCTTCCCGTATCCACACCAGGTGGTTGGCGTTTCGTAGGTCCAGCTTGGAGAATACGGTGGCCCCCTGGAGTGGCTCGAAGGCTGAGGAGATGAGAGGTAGCGGGTAGCGGTTCTTCACCGTGATGTCGTTGAGTCCTCAGTAGTCAATGCACGGGTGCAGGGTTTTGTCCTTCTTCTCCACAAAGAAGAACCCTGCGCCGGCGGGGCAGGCAGAAGGACGAATGAACCCAGCAGCTAGGGAGTCCTCAATGTAGGTCTCCATAGCCTTGGTCTCCGGACCCGACAGAGAGTACAGTAGTCCCCGACGCGGAGTGGTGCCTGGGAGAAGATCAATCCTGCAGTCATATGGTCAGTGCGGCGGCAGTGAAGTGGCCCGGACCTTACTGAACACCTCCTGGTACTCCGCGGGAATGGCTGGGAGGTCCGGGGCAACTTCCGAGGCCACAGGAAGATGTCCCGGGACAGGCTGCGCTGACTTCAGGCAATGGGCATGGCAGAACAGGCTCCAGGCCTTGATGGCACCTGCAGACCAGTCAATGAGGGGATTGTCGCTGGAGCCAGGAGAATCCCAATACCACGGGAACCTGAGGAGACTTATTGAGCAGGAACTGGATCGTCTTGCTGTTGTTTCCTGACACACATAGGTTGATGGGGTTGATATTGTGGGTGACCCGGCCTATAGAGCGCCCGTCCAGCGCTCTAACGTCCATGGGAATGGAGAGGGGCTGAGTGGGGATATCCAGCTAGGAAGCCAGGGTAGCGTCCATAAAGCTCCCATCAGCCCCAGAGTCGTTGAGGACCCGGAGAGATTTCGACTGGTTCCCCCACAGCAACATGACATCCCCGGGCGGCAGGCAGTCTCAGGGTCAGGACAGACAGGGGTCAATAATCCAGTAATGTGGGGTAAGGTACAGAACGGCAGGCAGAATGGTCAAAACCAGGAAGGACTAGAAAACAGGAGCAAGAAACAGGCAGGTGCAGGGGAACAAACGCTGGTAGGTTTCACGAACAAAACAAACTGGCAATAGGCAAACAGAGAACATAGGTAGGGGATACACAGGGGATAATGGGGAAGATGGGCGACACCTGGAAAGGGGTGGAGACAAGCACAAAGACAGGTGAAACAGATCAGGGTGTGACAAAATATTTATTATTTGTGTTGATGTCCATGTGTTGTGAGTGTGTCTGAATCTATTTCTATCAGAGCTGGTCGACATGGACGAAAATCCAAATCACGATAAATTGACTGAATTATCACGATAACGATAAATTGACTGAATTATCACAATAATGATAAATTGACTGAATTATCACAATAAATTGACTGAATTATCATGATAACTCTAAATTGACTGAATTATCACGATAGCGATAAATTGACTGAATTATCATGATAACGACAAATTGACTGAATTATCACGATAATGATAAATTGACTGGATTTTCACTATAATGATAAATTGACAGAATTTTCACAATAATGATAAATTGACTGAATTTTCACGATAAATTGACAGAATTATCATGATAACTCTAAGTTGACTGAATTATCACGATAATGATAAATTGACTGAATTTTCACTATAATGGTAAATTGAACTATAAGTTTCTAGCAATGTGCATCACTTTTTTTTATATTACCCTTAAAACTACTACTACTTCTTTGAATGTTGTAGCTATCAATTGTCCCATTAACAATCATCCATTGCAAACTTGAATTTAATTTCAAACTTAACATTTCTCTAGTAGGGCCCGATAGGTTATTTATTGTAATAAACCAGTGTTCATTTTGTCAGCTATTTTAGATTGAGTTTTAGTCTTAGTTTGTCTTAAAATACCTTTTAGTCACAGCTATTTTAGTCACATAATAGTCAGAGCATTTTTTTCTATTAAATAATGAATATTTAGGCTACCTCTAACTTCCATCATGTGCACATTCAGATAGTCTTGTCCATCTAGGCCTCTGTCCCCTCGTATACCTTGTCTGGCAACATTGATATTGTGTCAGATCGTAACCAATGCCAGTAATAATTAACCATATAGGCTATAAAGCCTTAGCTACAGGTTAAACAATTTACAGCTCAGATTGTCTCCCCATCATAGCATTCGTTTTCCCAAAGGAAAAGAGCAACCACAACTCGCATTTGCGGACCACGGCCCGAGAGCACAAAGCAGATGAACGCAACACAGATGAATGGATAACTGCGCACACATGGGAAAATAGCGCTTCTTTTGTGATCAAAGGAATAATTGCCTACATGAGAGAGAGAGTTAACATTGTTTCTAGTTGAGGTTAGTTGCAAGTCAAGTGTCCTGGCTTCGCATCAGTTTAAAAGATTGACAAGTGACTGAAGTGACCACCTGGGAGCTGTGAGCGAGAGCCGGGCAGATCAGCTCAATCAGACCACACGACTGAAAGATACCAATGCATTGCATGAAATATTGTACATGCATGTTTAGGATTGGACAAAACAGATGAAAAGGAGCTTCATATTCAATTAAATGACTAATATGAAAAGTAATTCATAATAGTTATAGTTTTTTTTCAGGGCATCTTGTTTTGTTATTGTCATAGTTTTAGTTTTAGTCAGGAAAAATAGGTAGTTCACAAGTATTTTCTGTCATAGTTATTGTTGACAAAATTAATACTGTAATGAAAAATATCAGAAAAGAATTCCACGATAAGTGGTCGGTTTGGTCGGTGTCGATCATTTTCAGTTCATCATCCCTGCTCTAATTTTAAGGTCTGAATGCCCAAGGTATTTAAAGAAAAGGTTTTATTTACAGTGACAGACACTGGTTAAAAGTATAGATAAATGTTTGGGTTTCAATGTGTGGTTTCCTTGGTGCCTCCTGTCCTTGAGGAAGGTTTCTGTCTGATTTGAATCTGTGAAGATGTGTGAAGCCTTGTGAAGGACAGTGAGGCCTCTGATGGAAATGATTACAGGGCCGAAAATAACAGGTTTCTTTCGGCCAGCACTGATTGTTGATTGGCCACTCTCAGTCAGCCTGCGAAGAGGGGGCGGCGGCTCCCCGGCCCTCTTACGGACTTAAAAATGACAGAGAAATGGAAGACCTGTATCCAGTTGTCGTGAAGAAAATGGAACCGGGAAGCTGTTTCTCTGGATAAGTGGTGCTCTAATGTCAGACAGAGGTGCAATGTGAAGATGACGTGATTGGCTGGTGCAGGTCCAGATGCGCGGTAAGGTGGCCTGTGATTGGTCACTCGTGCCAGGCTGGTAGATGGAGAATTGCATTGCCTCCTTTTAGAGCCCCACCTGCTCCCTATAATAACGTTAATATTGTTACGGTCTTTTTTATCTTATTTGTCTTTATTTTGTGTTAGAGCGTCTCCTTCCTGTGCTGATCGGATTGGGGCTTGTTTGGTGGCGTTGGTATGCGTGTCGTGTTGGATAGGCCTTTATCTGGCAGTGTGTCCATGCAATGTGGCGATGCTATCGGGGCTAAAGCCGGCTCCTCAATGGAGCCCTGTCAGCCAACAATGGGGAGCTGCATTACCCAGAGTGCAGTGGGACAAAGCTTCTCCTTATCACAGGATTGGAATATTCACAGACTGATTTAACTGCTTTTTACGAAAGGGATCTGACAGCCACTGAAAGAGAGCGACAGAGGGAGAGGAGGGAAAGCGAGGGGGAGGGAGAGAGAGGTATGGATGGGATGGAGATAGTAGCAGGATGTGAGTTCGGGTAACTCCAGCTGTTGAGAGAAAGGCAGTGGAAGAGATAAAAAGACAGAGAGAGAGAGAGAGAGAGAGAGAGAGAGAGAAAGAGAGATAAATCATAGAACTAAAAGGATGCTTAGAGGAAATAGGTGCATTAAGACAAGCATTAAAAGAAGGGAAGTCTGCATTCATGTGCATGGATTAAGACAGGCCACTGTAACATGTAAGAGGCATAGCACATTGATCCGATTTTTGGTTGTATAATGGACAATAATGGAGACCCAAAATTATCTGTTTTTCTCAGTCCTTTTTTATTTTCCCTCTCTGTGTGCCTCTATCTGTTGATCTGCAGACTAATACTTCCACACAGGGCCTTTGAAGGGAATGTGCAGTTAGAGAAGGCCTGGCTTTATGTGTGGAGAGATGCAGGACATTGATGTGATGCACATGGAGAATGCTGAATTTGCACTGTGTATTTGAGCTTTAATCTTAGGGCATATTTGTTTATTGGCATACAAATGAACATCTGCATGGAGCTACAGTATGTGTGGACGCCATCGTCTCAGCAGCTCCCTAATCGCTTAAAAGCCCAGAAACAGCCAGCATGCCAATGAGAAAGCCGCGCCCTAGGCCTCCCTCCCGCCCTCACAGCTCACCATAGAATGTTTTGTCACCCTCAGCAACCCTGCTTCCCACCGGCTATGCAGCTAACTCTCTCTCTCTCTCTCTCTCTCTCTCTCTCTCTCTCTCTCTCTCTCTCTCTCTCTCTCTCTCTCTCTCTCTTTCGCAAAAACCTACAGTGTCGAATACAAATGTAGTGGTTGAAGTGTTTCAATTACCCATTTAAGCAAATGGCGCATTAATACATTGGCAACAACCTGTATGCCCTCCTACCTATCTATTTCTTGTCTCCTTGCCATGGTGAAACATGCACTCCTGTAGACCTGAAATAATTGGATGGTGAAACTTGCCAGCCAACCAGAAAGGCAAATCGAAGCAATTGAGGCATTCTTGAAAGTCAGGACAATCCTTGTCATGCAAAGAAACATACATTTATAGTAAAAAAAAGGGCAAGCAGTAGGCATTTACAATTAAATGTGAAGTGGAGCTTTATAGTTACGTGATGACATCACTTGCCCTGCGTACTTTCCCATTTATTCGGCAATCATCATTTGAAAAACACAATTTCCATCATAATGTGTCCACCCCTGTTGAATGGATAAAATGGTGCCTATCTTTAGAAAATGTCTCCTATAGCTGCCATTTCCATTACACATGTTGCAATGATAAACCTGGTTCTATGGAAACCTGGCTTATCTCTCTCTCTCTCTCTTTCTCCATAGTACAATATAACGTCCACTTAGCCTGGAAGAGGAAGCTACTCTCCAGTAGCTAGGTTTCCAACCAATTGGTGACAGATTTTCATGCGAGTTTTCTCAAATCCGCATAAAAACAATATGCGCATTTTCCCACCAGAGATGTGTTTCCATGAAATGGACTTGTTGCAGATAAAAGCCTGTCCGTGATGACGGTAGTGAACATGCACATATATTTTGCGGTTAAATTCCTATGTACCGAATAAATAAAAAATACATGTTAAATGGGTTTCCGTCGCATTTTCAACTCTACTGATGGTTTACTTTATATAGCGAGTGTGCCCACTCTGGTATTGGCACGTGCGCTCTAGCCAACAGGGTGCAGATTGCGGCTGTTGGCTAGAGCGCACATATAGCCTATATTCTGAGATTATTATGGACAAAAGAGCGATATTATTTGTATTTGTCCAACGGCAGACAAGCATCGATGAATATGTTACCAGAATAAGACCCTGGATATTTATTGAAAGGAGCATCAGGCTCATCACCTTGCACCCTGTGAAGTTCACCATTTATCTAATCTGTACCATAATAAACGTCATGCTTTTCCGACGAGTCGTAGTTGGAGGACCACACAACACACAATGTCATTGCGTGACTCAACATTTACTTCGGTATGGTGGTTAATATATCAATATTTGCGCATAAAATTACTTCCATAATAACATTTTACCGACACAAAATACCCCACCTTGTCTAGCGTATTTATTTGTTTCGACATTTGGAAAGTTTACCGATAAATGTTCTGTTTCCATCGGGACGGTCATTACATTTTTTTATCCGTCTTGCACTTCACTCTCATAAAAATGTTGGATGGAAACCTGGTTATTGGTACTGATCCGATGATAAAGGCAGTGAATATGAGTACTCACCGGGGATATACACTCACGGGGATATGGCAGATGCTCTCAGCTGTTGCCAATAAGATACAGGGGCTGGGTCATTCCTACTCTGAATAGCCGCGGGAAGTAGGGGTGCTGAGGTTACTGCAGCCCCCCCCCCCCCCCCCCTGATAAATTAAAATGTGAACAAATTATTAAAACATTTTTAACTCCTGTGTGAATGGATACTTTTTTTTGTCTGTATGTCCCACTCTTAAATGTCCACCCTGTTAAGCAGAATTATAGTGAAAATGTACCAAACTGCAAATTTTTTACATATGTTGAATAGAAAAGTTGTTTTTTTTCTTCATGTGTTGACCATTATGCTAGCTCAATTTAACCTCCACATTTCCATCATGTTAAATTCCAGCCTTTTAGGATAATGCACCTAAGTTTGAAAATGCACCACATTTTTTGGGGTCCTTTGTCTGATAGAATACAAAAAAAGTTATGAGGTCCAAAAGGCTGACCCGGCTACTGTTCGCTCAATTGGGAGTTGAGAATTTTGATAAATAGAGACAGATTTGAGTATTTTCTTTGTGTTCTCTTTTCTGCAATAGCCATTTGCTTTCTAAACAGTTTTAAATAGGCTTAGGCCTATTTAACTGCTTTTCACTATCCACTGCAAATCAACAATCAGCTATTTGGCACGCTATTTACGCCACTCGCTGACCAAATAGCACATTTTTAAAAGAAGCTAACGATCCTCTCTGGCCAAATCATGCTCTCTGGTGTAGTGTTTTGAATGATTTGTATTTATTTATGTATAGGCACGAGTATTTCTATAGCTAATTTTGGCTAATTTAATTACATTTACTTTAGTGGAAGCTTATCTTCCCCTTGCCTATTGGACGCACTGCCTATGCCGACATCAATGTGAAAGTAACGGTGCATAAAAAAGGCTTACAAGGCAGAGTTCAAATGCCAACATCAAATTCAAAGCAATCGGCGCACTGCCTCAACGGCTGACCGTCAAAGCAAACACCTGTATGTCACTGTCTCTGCTCTCCGAGAGAAAGGTGTGCAGGCTGGCAGCATCTAATTCTAGTTCAGAGCGAAGCTCCGCATGGTCCTAAAGCCAGCTAGCCGACCAACACGCTAAACAGACCGTTGCATTTTAATCGGGATTGGAATGATTTTAGTCAACTTTTTTTGTAGCCTACACTCTTAGAAAAAAAGGTGCTAAGTAGAACCATACAGGGTTCTTCGGTTTGTCCCCATAGGGAAACCCTTTTTGGTGCTGGGTAGAACCCTTTGCGGACGTTTTTTTATCTAAAACCATCTATGTTGGGTCCTTCATAGAACCCCTTGTATATGATTCTACCTATAACCCTCTATGAAGGGTTCTACCAAGAACCATTTTATCTTTGGAGGGTTCTTCCTAGAACCCTCTATGAACTGTTCCACCAGTCTTATTAGCCTTTAAAATTGTATTATTTATGACAATACATTAAATATATCATAAGGCCTTTCTTTGAGGGCATAGTTATACCCTAACACAGTGGTGTTAGGAATCTCCTGGTTTACAGGCCACATCAGGCCTGCAAGTCACTTTATGCTGGCTTACAAAGTGATGTGTAATTCCCATTGGAATCCAGCCAGAGTTAGGATAGCCAACAAGTGGAATTGTTAATCACCCGCAACCTGTATTTAGAACCCTTATTGGCTTCCAAATAATCCTCCTTGCTTTCCAACGAATCATCGAAGAACCCTTTCTTCCAAAAACATTTCTTAGGATGTTAAAGGTTGCCTTACAAAGAACACAAAAAGGGGTTTTCTGATCAAAACAGTTCTTGGTAGAACTCTATCACTCCGCAAAGAACCCTTTTGGTACCCTTTTTTCTAAGAGTGTACTTTTACATTTTTGGTCTTGAGCTAGGGTATTGAGCCTGCCATACTCAACTGACGCCCCTGTATGGAAATATATTTTTTTAACATATCATTCACACTGATATTAAGGCTTATTGTACATTTCCTTATGGCTGAGCCATGGACATGACAAACCCTGTCAATAAGCAAGATTCAATTCACTATAGGGCCTAAAAAGAGTGTGAATAATTTTAATCATATTCTGATCAAAATTAAAGAACAACCTGTTTTAAATAGGCTATGTCTAAATACATAGAACTACAGGCAACATAATTTCTCCCCGTAGAAATAGAATATGTAAGGCAACACAGAAAACGTTGGGCTTTACACACATTACAACTTTTCACAGTAGCTGGATAAAAATCCAAATATAATGTTTTATAAACATGGAACCATCTTACAGATCGCATTCACGTTAATGCAGAAATAACGTCCAGCTCCTAAATTGCATGAGAACTGGACGTTCTCGTCATAAAGCCAGGAAGGGGAATCATTCTTAGAAATTTGTTTTTGAATCAAATTAAACGATAAACAAGAAGGGGAAAAAATTAACAGCTACAATATTTCTAAATAGCTCGAATTGACATGATAAAAAAGACACTGTTGAACGAGGGCGCCAGGCTGACCTTCATTACGCACACCTGTCACCATCATTACGCGCAGCAGCGCTCATTGGACTCACCTGGACTCCTTCCCTTTGTTGATCGCCCCATCTATAACGGTCTTCTCCCCCGTTCGTTCCCTGTGGCTGCATTAATGTCGTTATGTGTTCATGTCCAGACGCTGTCCTGTCCTGTTCCACGTCATTGCCATTAAATGTTCACTCCCTGTACCTGCTTCTCGTCTCTACCAGCGTCGATCCTTACAGTTATAGCCTATATGCTTGGTTTTTAATCATATGAAACGGGAAACAAGCAATTGTTACGGGAAAATAAATTCGAAATAATATGGTCACCAGCTTCATTTCATCTCACGTTTCATGATGGGCATATGGACATGTAGCGTACTGTACATGGAGGAGTTTTTACATATGTTCAAATCGAGAGCTGGCTAAAATAATGTAGGCCTACACGATACATAGATAAAAAGGGGATGTCCGCTCACTGTTTTGCTGCTCCCAAACTTGATTTTTTTCCCAAACTTGTCTCATTAACCTTTATTGATATGCTTGGCTACTTGGCAGACGCATTGGGCAGCTATATGCTTGTTTTTTTATCAAATGAAACCAAATGGAAAAACATTATTTTTTCTGTTTATTAATACAAGGGTTAGCGGAACAAAAAGCACATCTCCTCTCTCACTCACAAAATCAATGCCATTACCAACCGCATTACCGCTAAAACCTGCTTTTCGTTGGTCTTAAATCTCCCGATATGCGCTGCATGGAATTGTCACTTCTGCGTTTGTTTTCAAGGACACACCTCAAATATTGCAACCCCTCCCACCTCAGCGCAAGCGAGCTGATATTAGACAGGTAACGGTAGCTAGCGAGCTGATATTAGACAGGTAACGGTAGCTAGCGAGCTGATATTAGACAGGTAACGGTAGCTAGCGAGCTGATATTAGACAGGTAACGGTAGCTAGCGAGCTGATATTAGACAGGTAACGGTAGCTAGCGAGCTGATATTAGACAGGTAACGGTAGCTAGCGAGCTGATATTAGACAGGTAACGGTAGCTAGCGAGCTGATATTAGACAGGTAACGGTAGCTAGCGAGCTGATATTAGACAGGTAACGGTAGCTAGCGAGCTGATATTAGACAGGTAACGGTAGCTAGCGAGCTGATATTAGACAGGTAACGGTAGCTAGCGAGCTGATATTAGACAGGTAACGGTAGCTAGCGAGCTGATATTAGACAGGTAACGTAGCTAGCGAGCTGATATTAGACAGGTAACGGTAGCTAGCGAGCTGATATTAGACAGGTAACGGTAGCTAGCGAGCTGATATTAGACAGGTAACGGTAGCTAGCGAGCTGATATTAGACAGGTAACGGTAGCTAGCGAGCTGATATTAGACAGGTAACGGTAGCTAGCGAGTTGATATTAGACAGGTAACGGTAGCTAGCGAGCTGATATTAGACAGGTAACGGTAGCTAGCGAGCTGATATTAGACAGGTAACGGTAGCTAGCGAGCTGATATTAGACAGGTAACGGTAGCTAGCGAGCTGATATTAGACAGGTAACGGTAGCTAGCGAGCTGATATTAGACAGGTAACGGTAGCTAGCGAGCTGATATTAGACAGGTAACGGTAGCTAGCGAGCTGATATTAGACAGGTAACGTAGCTAGCGAGCTGATATTAGACAGGTAACGGTAGCTAGCGAGCTGATATTAGACAGGTAACGGTAGCTAGCGAGCTGATATTAGACAGGTAACGGTAGCTAGCGAGCTGATATTAGACAGGTAACGGTAGCTAGCGAGCTGATATTAGACAGGTAACGGTAGCTAGCGAGCTGATATTAGACAGGTAACGGTAGCTAGCGAGCTGATATTAGACAGGTGACGGTAGCTAGCGAGCTGATATTAGACAGGTAACGGTAGCTAGCGAGCTTCCGTACATCACCGTGTTCCGCACACTTGACCTTATTTTAGCTCCCAAAGTAGTAATATTAATACAATCGTAAAGCACAATTTATCCCCTTTTTTAGCAAAATCATTGACGAGACATTCATGCTGCCCGTCTCTGCATGTTGAAGAAAGCAATGGAGCTCCGCCAAGTCTTTTTAAAAATGGTGGAGGGGGAATCGAAGGCTACTGAGTGATAGTGAATTGGGAAGATATGTTGTGTGGGGAAATGGCTTTTTTCACCCGATTTGTTCAATTTATCACCTCTAAAATGTAAATAAAACACTATAAATGAGTTTATATAATGTCTCATTATATACTTATTTGAAGGTTTGTGTTGAATTTGAATAGGGTAAACTGTGGCTGTCACGGCTTTTTAGAGTCATGATGGCTCGCAGTGATGACGCGAAAAATGTACTATTGATTGAATTAACTTTTGATGAACTCACGAGTAATTAACTTCTGTCACGTTCCTGACCTGTTTTCTGTTGTTTTTGTATGTGTTTAGTTGGTCAGGGCGTGAGTTGGGGTGGGCATTCTATGTTTTGTGTTTCTATGTTTAGGTCATTGGTAATTAGCCTTATATGGTTCTCAATCAGGGACAGGTGTTTGACGTTTCCTCTGATTGAGAACCATATAAAGGTACGCTGTTCACACTGTTTGTTTGTGGGTGATTGTCTTCCGTGTCTGTGTCTGTGCACCACACGGGACTGTTTCGTTTGTTCGTTCGTTTGTGTCGTCTGTACCTGTTCATGCGTTCTTCGTGTTTATGTAAGTTCGTTTGTTCAGGTCTGTTGACTTCGTTTATTATTTTGTAAATTCTCAAGTGTGTTTAGTTTTCGTCTTGTTTAATAAATATCATGTCGTATAACAACGCTGCGCTTTGGTCCAATCCCTACTCCTCCTCTTCGGACGAAGAGGAGGAGGACAACCGTTACAACTTCACACTCACCATTGATAATTTCTTGTTTTTAATCTACGAGAGAAGCGCTACCCCTGGTGGAAAGACGCTGTACAGCACAGAATGAGTTGCATAATGCATGCTGTACGTTAAGTCGTGACACGTCACGATGTAACATACCGCGTCAGAGGGGTCCGTTTTTTTCAACTTTTCTCCTATACTATTGGTCCATTACCATGTCAATCAACGCTTGAATAGAAACGTAGTTCACACCCCAGATTTTGATGCCAACACAGTCACTACAGTCCCATAAGTTTTCATTGCAGCCTCCTTTGAATGTCGCGGTTACGCAAAATGTGTACGGAACACGGTTAGCTACCAGTAAATTGCTGAATCTGGTGCATGCGGTGGAAAATGCCAGAGCACCAGTTTTTAAATGCTGAAATTGTAAACTAGCGTGTGTTTGGCACTTGCACCGCCATAGCAGTAGCCGAAATTAGAGCCCCTAGTCTCTCCAATGAAATGACATGTCAGTCAATTACTTTACATGTTTTGATGTTAAGTCCCCTATATGGGGGGCTTTGACTGGTTCTGGACCGGTTCCGACGGACATTTTGGTGTACAAAGTGCTCTGTGAAAGTCGTAGGATCCAGTGCCTTATAGTGCCAGAAAGCCCCATCTGCCTGCTCTCTGCTACCACTCTCTCAGTGGAGCTGACTTGGTGTCAGGTTTCATACCCCACATTTGCACAGGAAGTGATGTGTCACATTTTCTGGCCTATCCAGACAAATAATCAATTGAATCTACCTCTGAGCGATGAGCCCAGCCTGGGAGACGGCATACGAAAATGGGCAGTCTAGCGAATCCAACAGTGGTGGTTACTTCTCCCGGTGATATTCTCAGACGGATTTAGAGCTCTCAATATGAAAAAACAACAACAACAAAGTAATTGTATAGAATTGAAACAAGACCACTTTCTCTTGGTCACAGATGGAGAAAAACACGTTGTGCTCGAAGCTGAGGCTGTAACGAGTCTGCGCACATGTGAATGGTGTCTCTGCGCCGCTCGGTGGACGTTGAGGAGAAAAGTATCTGTCGTCAATATCAAATGGTGCCAATATTCTACTGTCACTAAGGATGATCATATTTATTTTACAGTTATAAGAAAAGTGAAATCTTGTAGTAAGTCATTTATAATTTGTTTGTTACTATATTTAGAGAGCATTTCAGTCATTTCAAGCCCTGTTGCTTTTGTTGAATAGGAAAATCAACAATCATATACGGTTTTTCATATTTTCATTTATTTTCATAATATTTGTACTAGAGCCGCTTATAGACCGAGGCAGAGATGGATAGAGACAAAGAGTGATTGGAGCAGAGGCAGGAAGATAAAGACAACAGAGAGGCTGTATATACCTTCCAAACAGGTCGGCTTTACATAAGCAGGTCCTTTCTGCAGACCTATCACATTGGCTTATTGTTCTGGCAGGTCCTTCCTGAAAAGTCAGCAGAGTATATGTGTGTCCGTGCGTGTGTGTGTGTCCGTGCGTGTGTGTGTGTGTGTGTGTGTGTGTGTGTGTGTGTGTGTGTGTGTGTGTGTGTGTGTGTGTGTGTGTGTGTGTGTGTGAATAGCAGAAAAGGAAATCCTTTGTTGTGTTTGATATAATGCCAGGTTCCATAAAGGATCCTGGTGCTAGGGATGATTTCTGGAGTACCATGGTCTGGAAAGCACCCACAGTTTCTGTTCAATGACTCGTCATAATTGTGTGTGTTCAAGTTCAAATTGTATTATCACATGCTCAAGTACAGTGAAATGTTAACTTGCTTGCTCTACCGAACCGTGCAGTAATCAATATCAAAATAGTAAAACAATATAGAATAAAGAAAACACAAGAAATACGAGAGGAAGCTATATACAGGGTCCGTGCCAGTATCACATTTTCAATAGGCAGGGATAGTGGAGCAGTTTGAGGTAGATATGTACTGTACATGTACGCAGGGGATTAGGAGAAAGTGCAAGATAAATAATAATAATAATAATGAACAGTATGGCAGCAGCAGCATAAATGCTGTGTGTGTGTGTGTGTGTATGTGTGAGGATGTTAGTGTGTGTGTGTGTGTTTAATATTACCATATTAATCTACAGCACCTGCCTTTACATAGAACCTGGCATGATGTTTATTTGTTATTATTTACTCACATATGCTCTATGGTTTGTTATTATCTACTCACATATGCTCTATGGTTTGTTATTATTTACTCTCATATGCTCTATGGTTTGTTATTATCTACTCACATATGCTCTATGGTTTGTTATTATTTACTCTCATATGCTCTATGGTTTGTTATTATTTACTCTCATATGCTCTATGGTTTGTTATTATTTACTCTCATATGCTCTATGGTTTGTTATTATTTACTCTCATATGCTCTATGGTTTGTTATTATTTACTCTCATATGCTCTATGGTTTGTTATTATTTACTCTCATATGCTCTATGGTTTGTTATTATTTACTCACATATGCTCTATGGTTTGTTATAAGCCCTGTCCTGTTCTGTTGTTTGTACTTATTGTAGGGGATAGAAACGAAAATATCCCCCATATGAGACTTCTCAGATGTAGAATTAGATATAAAATTCATTAATAGTCGTTTGTTCCAGTTATTGATAGTGGATAAGAGAAACAATAGAGGTTCATTCAGGGGGACATGTTCAGGCAGACAGACGGGCAGACATACAGCAGTGGACATGGTGAGGAAACACACAAAGTCACATTGTAATCTAGAGCAAAGGGGACCGTTTCTATAGCAACAGTGGGCATCTAACCTGCCACTGCACTGCATTCGCTCAAATCTGAAATTGGGAGAGAAGGCTGGTTTTGAGGGGAGGGAGATGGGGAAAGATGAAGATAGGACAGGGAGGGCGGAGAGGAGGAGGAGAGATTAAGGAGAGGGTGGAGAAAAGAAGAAGATTGAGATAAGGGTGAGGAGGCGGGAGGGGCTGGGGATGATCACATGACCTTAGTGTTTGTATTCTGTTGGAAATGTGTTGGTCCACTCCAGCAAGATAGATTCCATTTACTGATACCATTTCGTTAAAGTGTGAATGCTGCGTGTGTGTGGGAGCGTGTGTGCATGAATTTGTGCGCATGTGTGCTGGCGTGGCGTTCTACGAGAGTGTGCCGTGTGCGTGCGTCTGTGTGTGTGTGTTTATACTGGGAGAGAGTAATTGCTGGCAGTGTGCTTTATTAAATGTGTGTTTAACCCAGGCCCTGGGCCCTCAGAGACCGGGGACCAGCCACGCCAGATGGCCATTCAGCCTAGGGGGATCTGACGGGCCACAGTGGCCTAGGACGCCGCTCGATGTGCGGGCGCGTGTGTGTGTAATGTACATTTTGCTGTATGAAGAGCTCACGAGTCTCTCGCTCTCGTTGTGAGATAATATGACTAATAGGACATGAACCCAGTTACGCAGAGGAACAGTCTAGCGCCGTGGGTTAATCACCAAAATATACAACACATGAAGTCATTGGAACATGTACAACGAACGGTGGCACGTCGACGCACGAGCACAGAGGACCTCCCATGCTCGTTACAATACAAGCACTCTACATGCTGTAGGGGACCTGTATAAACACGGATCAATCCCACCGCCATCACTAGAGACACGGCAACTCTGCTGCCTCCCTGCCTGCTATTTTTAGCTCCGACTGCAACCCCCCCCCCCCCCCCCGCCCACAAACCCCTCGGCACTCTGCGCTCCCTGTGCGCCCCTTAAACCCCCCCCCCCCCAACCCCCTCGGCACTCTGCGCTCCCTGTGCGCCCCTTAAACCCCCCCCAACCCCCTCGGCACTCTGCGCTCCCTGTGCGCCCCTTAAACCCCCCCCAACCCCCTCGGCACTCTGCGCTCCCTGTGCGCCCCTGAAACCCCCCACCGCCCAGCCCAACCTGCTTACGCTCATATTTGCTTTCCACACCCACCACCCATATCTTTACTACTGTCTATTCATGTCTTCCTGTTTACTTCCCTCAACTACCCTGGCTCCACCTCCTTCCCTCATCCTCTCTCCTTGTTCCCCTGCCCACCCACATCATGTATGTCTGCTGAGTAGAGAGAGTAGGCAGGGTCAGTGTGTTCTGGTACTGGAGGATAACAGGTCTCAGTCTGTCTGAAGGGAGAAGACTACTGCCTGCTCCCCTGTCCGGAGGCCTCTGTCGCTCCCTTCCTTCCCTGCTCCCCTGTCCGGAGGCCTCTGTCGTTCCCTTCCTTCCCTGCTCCCCTGTCCGGAGGCCTCTGTCGCTCCCTTCCTTCCCTGCTCCCCTGTCCGGAGGCCTCTGTCGCTCCCTTCCTTCCCTGCTCCCCTGTCTGGAGGCCTCTGTCGCTCCCTTCCTTCCCTGCTCCCCTGTCCGGAGGCCTCTGTCGCTCCCTTCCTTCCCTGCTCCCCTGTCCGGAGGCCTCTGTCGTTCCCTTCCTTCCCTGCTCCCCTGTCCGGAGGCCTCTGTCGCTCCCTTCCGTCCCTGCTCCCCTGTCCGGAGGCCTCTGTCGCTCCCTTCCTTCCCTGCTCCCCTGTCCGGAGGCCTCTGTCGCTCCCTTCCTTCCCTGCTCCCCTGTCCGGAGGCCTCTGTCGCTCCCTTCCTTCCCTGCTCCCCTGTCCGGAGGCCTCTGTCGCTCCCTTCCTTCCCTGCTCCCCTGTCCGGAGGCCTCTGTCGCTCCCTTCCTTCCCTGCTCCCCTGTCCGGAGGCCTCTGTCGCTCCCAAGGACATGAGCTGTGTCCAGACAAGGCCTGTCTCATGTTTAGTGTCAATAGGAGTTTGAGTCAGGCTGTGTCTTTCTGTCTGTGTGGGTTGTTTGGGACTGAGCTGAGCCGGTCTTAGCTGGCTGATGACTGACTCCCTGATTAGTGCTGGAGGTCAGCCTGGGCTCTGGTCATGGTCACATGGGGTCTGGGGTGTCTCAAAGAGAGAGAGAGAGAGAGAGAGAGAGAGAGAGAGAGAGAGAGAGAGAGAGAGAGAGAGAGAGAGAGAGAGAGAGAGAGAGAGAGAGAGAGAGAGAGAGAGAGAGAGAGAGAGAGAGAGAGAGAGAGAGAGAGAGAGAGAGAGAGAGAGAGAGAGAGAGAGAGAGAGAGAGAGAGAGAGAGAGTGGAATATAGAGAGAGTCGAAGAGAGAGAGAGTGGAATAGAGAGAGAGTGGAAGAGAGAGAGTGAGAAAGTGGAATAGAGAGAGTGGGTGACTGCAAGAGGAAAAGACAGTGGTAGAGAGAAAGAGAAGGAGTGAGAGAGCAGTGGGTGGTTGTGGGCATGTGAGTGTGTGTGGAGGGCTCTCTCAGCCAGAGCAGGACCAGAGGTCCTCCACAGGGGGGGAGCCCGAGCAGGACCAGAGCTCCTCCACAGGGGGAGAGCCAGTCACTCCCGTGCCCTTGAGAGCGCATCCTCACCCAGGCTCCCTCCGAAATGGTAATGAGGCGGGCCCCACAGACGGAGGCCGCACCACGCCGCACACAGCCCTGGCATGCCCGCACCATGTGCCTCCCTCCACAGGAGATAAGGGTGGAGGGGCGAGGAGGGTTAAGCGCTGGGCTGGGCGGGGGGGGTGCGTACAGGGAGTGTGCTGCCATGAACCTGGCTTCTGTCCTGTTCTCTCTCTCTCTTTTCTTTCTCCTCTGAGATGAGAGAGCTGCTATTTACCATGAACTCAACTGACAATAAGCAGTGGATAAGAACGCTAGGGAACAATGCTAACTCATTCCACTCATATCCCAATATAGCACTCTATACGCGTCCTAAATCCAGCTACCAACCACTGCACCATAGTAAAGCATGCCGTGCATACAGCACTGTATTTCCTACCTATTGCGCCACAGCACTACTAGATAGCATCCCGACTGCGTTAGAACACAGCATGTCTCAGAGATCTGCAACACACAGTTCCATTCAACAGCCCCATCTTTCATCACACTACCTCCGCGGTGTTCTGTGATGCTGATTATATTCGCATGCTGTCTAGTGTGTCTGAATATAACCTTGACATCTCCATACAGCTACACCAGCAGAAGAGCCTCGAGGATATAGTCACTGCTATATCTTCTCTCATCACCTCTCTTTTCCACCTTTCTTTTCCGCGCAGGAGAGCGACATGGAGTACTATGATTCGAAAGCGGAATCAGACTATGTGAGTACAGCGGTATGTCCTCCCAGTCCTGCCCGTCCTGCTCCCCTGTACGTCGTGTTGTCCCCCTGGTCACAGGCACGTGGGCTGTCTGTGTGTGTTAGTACGCTGGTGAGACTCCTGTGACTGTGAGTGTTGAGTGTTACAGGGCTGGAGCCAGCACCTTGCATGTGACCAAGCTAGAGATTCAGTCAAACCCTGGAGTACCTACCTACCTAATCCCAAACCCTGGAGTACCTACCTACCTAATCCCAAACCCTGGAGTACCTACCTACCTAATCCCAAACCCTGGAGTACCTACCTGCCTGTCCCGAACCCTGAAGTACCTACCTAACTAATCCCAAACCCTGGAGTACCTACCTACCTAATCCCAAACCCTGAAGTACCTACCTACCTGTCCCAAACCCTGAAGTACCTACCTACCTGTCCCGAACTATGCCTAACCTCACCTGTCAAACCTTGAAGTACCCTCACCCCAACTGTCGAGTACCTAGTACCTAACCTACATTTTTCGAACCCTGGTATACGTACATAACCCCAAGTGTCAAACCCTGGTGAATTGACCTAACTAACTAAAACGGAAGTACCTAACCCTTATTGTTTACTGAGTAATTTAACCCCAAATGTCTGCGGTGCATGTGACAGTGACTGCATCTCCTACTCTCCTCCCAAGAGATTCAGTCAATCTCTGTTCTTCAGCAGCGCCCTCCGTGTGTTTTACCTCGACCAATGCCACAATGCAGGGCCAAGGAACACCCAACCACAAATCCATGTAGGCTACCAGTACCAATTCATAAGTAGCTATACAGTAACTATCATAGAAAGACAGATTTCATGTTTGTCTTGTCACCATTAACACCAGTCAATTAGAGACCGCCCCCCTCCCTGGTCTGGGAACAGTCAATTGTCCTTCCAGGGGATGTTCAGGTCACACGCCGCTTTGTGCTACTGTACCAGGCCACCTGATTGATTAGCTATCAGAACCAAATCCAAGAATTCCCCAGATCACCCAAGCACAAAGGGAAGGAAGGAATGAGGAGGGAAAGATGGAGGAGAGCGAGAGAGATGGAGAGACGGATAGAGAAAGAGATGGAGAGAGATAGAGGAGAGAGAAAGGGAGAGAGAGATGAAGGAGAGAGAGAAAGAGATGGAGGAGAGAGAAAGTGAGAGAGCGATGAAGGAGAGAGAAAAAGAGATGAGGAGAGAGATGGAGATGGAGAGAAATGTGGGGATAGACAGACAGAGGAGCTAGCTATACTATAAATCACGGCATGATTTTCTCGGTGTTCAAGGCGGCCCTCGTGATTAATGACACAGCACTTTAGGGCCTGTCAGCACATCTAATTGGAGGACATCGGTCATCATTAACATGGTCGCTGCTGAGGCCGAGCCCTTGACACACCCCATGACCCTTGCCTCGCCACCTCAAGCTTATCCCAGCACACTGCTAGAGGTCATCCTGAGGTCAACCCCCATGCCAGCCTGGCTAGTTCAAAACAGTTACTAATGTCCCCTTTGGTTCCTTGAAAAAAGACAAGTCCATTATGTCCAGAGACCTGTTCGAACTTTCCATGGTGGTTGAGTTGAGGTTATGAAGAGGTAAGAGTGTCTACTTTCTCCTCAACCTCCCCTCTATCACTTCCTCTCACCCACTGCTTCCTCCCTCTATCCCTTCCTCTCACTCACTGCTTCCTCCCTCTATCCCTTCCTCTCACCCACTGCTTCCTCCCTCTATCCCTTCCTCTCACCCACTGCTTCCTCCCTCTATCCCTTCCTCTCACCCACTGCTTCCTCCCTCTATCCCTTCCTCTCACCCACTGCTTCCTCCCTCTATCCCTTCCTCTCACCCACTGCTTCCTCCCTCTATCCCTTCCTCTCACCCACTGCTTCTTCCCTCTATCCCTTCCTCTCACCCACTGCTTCCTCCCTCTATCCCTTCCTCTCACCCACTGCTTCCTCCCTCTATCCCTTCCTCTCACCCACTGCTTCTTCCCTATATCCCTTCCTCTCACCCACTGCTTCCTCCCTCTATCCCTTCCTCTCACCCACTGCTTCCTCCCTCTATCCCTTCCTCTCACCCACTGCTTCCTCCCTCTATCCCTTCCTCTCACCCACTGCTTCCTCCCTCTATCCCTTCCTCTCACCCACTGCTTCCTCCCTCTATCCCTTCCTCTCACCCACTGCTTCTTCCCTCTATCCCTTCCTCTCACCCACTGCTTCCTCCCTCTATCCCTTCCTCTCACCCACTGCTTCCTCCCTCTATCCCTTCCTCTATCCCTTTTCCTCTCACCACTGCTTCTTCCCTATATCCCTTCCTCTCACCCACTGCTTCCTCCCTCTATCCCTTCCTCTCACCCACTGCTTCCTCCCTCTATCCCTTCCTCTCACCCACTGCTTCCTCCCTCTATCCCTTCCTCTCACCCACTGCTTCTTCCCTCTATCCCTTCCTCTCACCCACTGCTTCCTCCCTCTATCCCTTCCTCTCACCCACTGTTTCCTCCCTCTATCCCTTCCTCTCACCCACTGCTTCCTCCCTCTATCCCTTCCTCTCACCCACTGCTTCCTCTCTCTATCCCTTCCTCTCACCCACTGCTTCTTCCCTCTATCCCTTCCTCTCACCCACTGCTTCCTCCCTCTATCCCTTCCTCTCACCCACTGCTTCCTCCCTCTATCCCTTCCTCTCACCCACTGCTTCTTCCCTCTATCCCTTCCTCTCACCCACTGCTTCCTCCCTCTATCCCTTCCTCTCACCCACTGTTTCCTCCCTCTATCCCTTCCTCTCACCCACTGCTTCCTCCCTCTATCCCTTCCTCTCACCCACTGCTTCCTCTCTCTATCCCTTCCTCTCACCCACTGCTTCTTCCCTCTATCCCTTCCTCTCACCCACTGCTTCCTCCCTCTATCCCTTCCTCTCACCCACTGCTTCCTCCCTCTATCCCTTCCTCTCACCCACTGCTTCTTCCCTATATCCCTTCCTCTCACCCACTGCTTCCTCCCTCTATCCCTTCCTCTCACCCACTGCTTCCTCCCTCTATCCCTTCCTCTCACCCACTGCTTCCTCCCTCTATCCCTTCCTCTCACCCACTGCTTCCTCCCTCTATCCCTTCCTCTCACCCACTGCTTCCTCCCTCTATCCCTTCCTCTCACCCACTGTTTCCTCCCTCTATCCCTTCCTCTCACCCACTGCTTCCTCCCTCTATCCCTTCCTCTCACCCACTGCTTCCTCTCTCTATCCCTTCCTCTCACCCACTGCTTCTTCCCTCTATCCCTTCCTCTCACCCACTGCTTCCTCCCTCTATCCCTTCCTCTCACCCACTGCTTCCTCCCTCTATCCCTTCCTCTCACCCACTGCTTCTTCCCTCTATCCCTTCCTCTCACCCACTGCTTCCTCCCTCTATCCCTTCCTCTCACCCACTGTTTCCTCCCTCTATCCCTTCCTCTCACCCACTGCTTCCTCCCTCTATCCCTTCCTCTCACCCACTGCTTCCTCTCTCTATCCCTTCCTCTCACCCACTGCTTCTTCCCTCTATCCCTTCCTCTCACCCACTGCTTCCTCCCTCTATCCCTTCCTCTCACCCACTGCTTCTTCCCTCTGTCCCTTCCTCTCACCCACTGCTTCTTCCCTCTATCCCTTCCTCTCACCCACTGCTTCTTCCCTCTATCCCTTCCTCTCACCCACTGCTTCCTCCCTCTATCCCTTCCTCTCACCCACTGCTTCCTCCCTCTATCCCTTCCTCTCACCCACTGCTTCTTCCCTCTGTCCCTTCCTCTCACCCACTGCTTCTTCCCTCTATCCCTTCCTCTCACCCACTGCTTCTTCCCTCTATCCCTTCCTCTCACCCACTGCTTCTTCCCTCTGTCCCTTCCTCTCACCCACTGCTTCTTCCCTCTATCCCTTCCTCTCACCCACTGCTTCTTCCCTCTATCCCTTCCTCTCACCCACTGCTTCCTCCCTCTATCCCTTCCTCTCACCCACTGCTTCTTCCCTCTATCCCTTCCTCTCACCCACTGCTTCCTCCCTCTATCCCTTCCTCTCACCCACTGTTTCCTCCCTCTATCCCTTCCTCTCACCCACTGCTTCCTCCCTCTATCCCTTCCTCTCACCCACTGCTTCCTCCCTCTATCCCTTCCTCTCACCCACTGCTTCTTCCCTCTATCCCTTCCTCTCACCCACTGCTTCCTCTCTCTATCCCTTCCTCTCACCCACTGCTTCTTCCCTCTATCCCTTCCTCTCACCCACTGCTTCCTCCCTCTATCCCTTCCTCTCACCCACTGCTTCCTCCCTCTATCCCTTCCTCTCACCCACTGCTTCTTCCCTCTATCCCTTCCTCTCACCCACTGCTTCCTCCCTCTATCCCTTCCTCTCACCCACTGCTTCTTCCCTCTGTCCCTTCCTCTCACCCACTGCTTCCTCCCTCTATCCCTTCCTCTCACCCACTGTTTCCTCCCTCTATACCTTCCTCTCACCCACTGCTTCTTCCCTCTATCCTTCCTCTCACCCACCCCTCCCATTTTCCCCTGCAAATCCTCCACCTCTATCTCCTCCCTCTACAGTATGACCACTCATACTCCTATCACTGATCCACAGTGTCTACTCAATCAATCAATCAAGTTTATTTTATATAGCCCTTCGTACATCAGCTAATATCTCGAAGTGCTGTACAGAAACCCAGCCTAAAACCCCAAACAGCTAGTAATGCAGGTGTAGAAGCACGGTGGCTAGGAAAAACTCCCTAGAAAGGCCAAAACCTAGGAAGAAACCTAGAGAGGAACCAGGCTATGAGGGGTGGCCAGTCCTCTTCTGGCTGTGCCGGGTGGAGATTATAACAGAACTATGCCAAGATGCTCAAAAATGTTCATAAGTGACAAGCATGGTCAAATAATAATCATGAATAATTTTCAGTTGGCTTTTCATAGCCGATCATTAAGAGTTGAAAAACAACAGGTCTGGGACAGGTGGCGGTTCCATAACCGCAGGCAGAACAGTTGAAACTGGAATAGCAGCAAGGCCAGGCGGACTGGGGACAGCAAGGAGTCACCACGCCCGGTAGTCCCGACGTATGGACCTAGGGCTCAGGTCCTCCGAGAGAAAGAAAGAGAGAAGGAGAAAATTAGAGAGAGCCAAGATTTTCAAAATGTTCATAAATGAAAAGCATGGTCAAATAATAATCAGGAATAAATCTCAGTTGGCTTTTCATAGCCGATCATTAAGAGTTGAAAACAGCAGGTCTGGGACAGGTAGGGGTTCCGTAACCGCAGGCAGAACAGTTGAAACTGGAATAGCAGCAAGGCCAGGCGGACTGGGGACAGCAAGGAGTCATCATGCCCGGTAGTCCTGACGTATGGTCCTAGGGCTCAGGTTCTCAGAGAGAGAGAAAGAAAGAGAGAACGAGAGAATTAGAGAGAGCATACTTAAATTCACACAGGACACTGGATAAGACAGGAGAAGTACTCCAGGTATAACCAACTGACCCTAGCCCCCCGACACATAAACTACTGCAGCATAAATACTGGAGGCTGAGACAGGAGCGGTCAGGAGACACTGTGGCCCCATCCGAAGATACCCCCGGACAGAGCCAAACAGGAAGGATATAACCCCACCCACTTTGCCAAAGCACAGCCCCCGCACCACTAGAGGGATATCTTCAACCACCAACTTACAATCCTGAGACACGGCCGAGTATAGCCCACAAAGATCTCCACCACAGCACAAACCAAGGGGGGGCGCCAACCCAGACAGGAAGATCACGTCAGTAACTCAACCCACTCAAGTGACGCACCCCTCCTAGGGACGGCATGAAAGAGCACCAGTAAGCCAGTGACTCAGCCCCTGTAATAGGGTTAGAGGCAGAGAATCCCAGTGGAGAGAGGGGAACCGGCCAGGCAGAGACAGCAAGGGCGGTTCGTTGCTCCAGAGCCTTTCCGTTCACCTTCACACTCCTGGGCCAGACTACACTCAATCATATGACCTACTGAAGAGATAAGTCTTCAGTAAAGACTTAAAGGTTGAGACCGAGTCTGCGTCTCTCACATGGGTAGGCAGACTGTTCCATAAAAATGGAGATCTATAGGTGAAAGCCCCGCCTCCCGCTGTTTGCTTAGAAATTCTAGGGACAATTAGGAGGCCTGCGTCTTGTGACCGTAGCGTACGTATTGGTATGTACGGCAGGACCAACTCGGAAAGATAGGTAGGAGCAAGCCCATGTAACGCTTTATAGGTTAACAGTAAAACCTTGAAATCAGCCCTTGCCTTAACAGGAAGCCAGTGTAGGGAAGCTAGCACTGGAGTAATATGATCAAATTTCTTGGTTCTAGTCAGGATTCTAGCAGCCGTATTTAGCACTAACTGAAGTTTATTTAGTGCTTTATCCGGGTAGCCGGAAAGTAGAGCATTGCAGTAGTCTAACCTAGAAGTAACAAATGCATGGATTAATTTTTCTGCATCATTTTTGGACAGAAAATTTCTGATTTTTGCAATATTACGTAGATGGAAAAAAGCTGTCCTTGAAACAGTCTTGATATGTTCGTCAAAAGAGAGATCAGGGTCAAGAGTAACGCCGAGGTCCTTCACAGTTTTATTTGAGACGACTTTACAACCATCAAGATGAATTGTCAGATTTAACAGAAGATCTCTTTGTTTCTTGGGACCTAGAACAAGCATCTCTGTTTTGTCCGAGTTTAAAAGTAGAAAGTTTTCAGCCATCCACTTCCTTATGTCTGAAACACAGGCTTCTAGCGAGGGCAATTTTGGGGCTTCACCATGTTTCATTGAAATGTACAGCTGTGTGTCATCCGCATAGCAGTGAAAGTTAACATTATGTTTTCGAATAACATCCCCAAGAGGTAAAATATATAGTGAAAACAATAGTGGTCCTAAAACGGAACCTTGAGGAACCGAAATGTACAGTTGATTTGTCAGAGGACAAACTATTCACAGAGACAAACTGATATCTTTCCGACAGGTAAGATCTAAACCAGGCCAGAACTTGTCCGTGTAGACCAATTTGGGTTTCCAGTCTCTCCAAAAGAATGTGGTGATCGATGGTGTCAAAGGCAGCACTAAGGTCTAGTAGCACGAGGACAGATGCAGAGCCTCGGTCTGACGCCATTAAAAGGTCATTTACCACCTTCACAAGTGCAGTCTCAGTGCTATGATGGGGTCTAAAACCAGACTGAAGCATTTCGTATACATTGTTTGTCTTCAGAAAGGCACTCCCTCCAACTGACCCCTACTCCTGTACCCGTTCTCTACTTCTGTACCTGTGCTCTACTCATATACCCATGCTCTTCTCCTGTACGCGTGCTCTACTCCTGTACCCGTGCTTTACTCCTGTACCCGTGCTTTACTCCTGTACCCGTGCTTTACTCCTGTACCCGTGCTCTACTACTGTACCTTTGCTCTACTCCTGTACCCGTGCTCTACCCCTGTACCCGTGCTCTACTCCTGTACCTTTGCTCTACCCCTGTACCCGTGCTCTACTCCTGTACTTTTGCTCTACTCCTCTACCTGTGCTCTACTACTGTACCCGTGCTCTACTCCTGTACCCGTTCTCTACTTCTGTACCTTTGCTCTACTCCTGTACCCGTGCTCTACCCCTGTACCCGTGCTCTACTCCTGTACCTTTTCTTTACCCCTGTACCCGTGCTCTACTCCTGTACCCGTGCTCTACTACTGTACCTTTGCTCTACTCCTGTACCTTTGCTCTACCCCTGTACCCGTGCTCTACTCCTGTACTTTTGCTCTACTCCTCTACCTGTGCTCTACTCCTGTACCCGTGCTCTACCCCTGTACCCGTGCTCTACTCCTGTACCCGTGCTCTACTCCTGTACCCGTGCTCTACCCCTGTACCCGTGCTCTACTCCTGTACCCGTGCTCTACTCTTGTACCCGTGCTGTACTCCTGTACCCGTGCTCTACCCCTGTACCCATGCTCTACTTCTGTACCCGTGCTGTACTCCTGTACCCATGCTCTACCCCTGTACCCATGCTCTACTTCTGTACCCGTGCTCTACTCCTGTACCTGTGCTCTACTCCTGTACCTTTGCTTTACCCCTGTACCCATAATCTACTTCTGTACCCGTGTTCTACCCCTGTACCAGTGCTCTGCTCCTGTACCTTTGCTTTACCCCTGTACCCATGCTCTACCCCTGTACCCGTGCTCTACTCCTGTACCCGTGCTCTACTCCTGTACATTTGCTCTACTCCCGTACCCGCGCTCTTCTCCTGTACCCGTGCTCTACTCCTGTACCCGTGCTCTACTCCTGTACGCGTGCTCTACTCCTGTCCGTGTGCTCTACTCCTGTACGCGTGCTCTACTCCTGTACCCGTGCTCTACTCCTGTACCCGTGCTCTACTCCTGTACCCGTGCTCTACTCCTGTACCTTTGCTCTACTCCTGTACCTTTGCTCTACTCCTGTACTCGTGCTTTACTCCTGTACCCGTGCTCTACTCCTGTTCCTTTGCTCTACTCCTGTACCCGTGCTCTACTCCTGTACCCGTGCTCTACTCCTGTATCCGTGCTCTACTCCTGTACGCGTGCTCTACTCCTGTACCCGTGCTCTACTCCTGTACGCGTGCTCTACTCCTGTACCCGTGCTCTACTCCTGTACCCGTGCTCTACTCCTGTATCCGTGCTCTACTCCTGTACCCGTGCTCTACTCCTGTACTCGTGCTCTACTCCTGTACTCGTGCTCTACTCCTGTACCAGTGCTCTACTCCTGTACTCGTGCTCTACTCCTGTACATTTGCTCTACTCCTGTACCCGTGCTCTACTTCTGTACCCGTGCTCTACTCTTGTACCCGTGCTCTACTCATGTACCCGTGCTCTACTCCTGTACTCGTGCTCTACTCCTGTACCTTTGCTCTACTCCTGTACCCGTGCTCTACTCCTGTACCCGTGCTCTACTCCTGTACCCGTGCTCTACTCCTGTACCCGTGCTCTACTCCTGTACCCGTGCTCTACTCATGTACCCGGGCTCTACTGCTGTTCCTACCTTCACCTCGTCTGCCCTGTCTGCTCCATCCCTCCTCTCCCCTCGTCTGCCCTGTCTGCTCCATCCCTCCTCTCCCCTCGTCTGCCCTGTCTGCTCCATCCCTCCTCTCCCCTCGTCTGCCCTGTCTGCTCCATCCCTCCTCTCCCCTCGTCTGCCCTGTCTGCTCCATCCCTCCTCTCCCCTCGTCTGCCCTGTCTGCTCCATCCCTCCTCTCCCCTCGTCTGCCCTGTCTGCTCCATCCCTCCTCTCCCCTCGTCTGCCCTGTCTGCTCCATCCCTCCTCTCCCCTCGTCTGCCCTGTCTGCTCCATCCCTCTTCTCCCCTCGTCTGCCCTGTCTGCTCCATCCCTCCTCTCCCCTCGTCTGCCCTGTCTGCTCCATCCCTCCTCTCCCCTCGTCTGCCCTGTCTGCTCCATCCCTCCTCTCCCCTCGTCTGCCCTATCTGCTCCATCCCTCCTCTCCCCTCGTCTGCCCTGTCTGCTCCATCCCTCCTCTCCCCTCGTCTGCCCTGTCTGCTCCATCCCTCCTCTCCCCTCGTCTGCCCTGTCTGCCCATCCGATCCCCCCTTTCTCTCCCTGCTACTAACGGGGGTTGTATAAACACTCCATCATTACAATATCTAATTAGCTTTTGGCCATATGCTCTGGACTCCATATCTCTCACAACTTTAAATTGAATCGCGCAGCGCCCTTGTGTAGGTATAGGCACTGTCCACAGTTGAGTTCCTGCCCAAACGACGACTCTGTCTGGGTCCTCAATCTCTTATTCTCTGTGTCCAGGCATAGAAACAGCACATAGCGGCCATTCTCATTGATGGTAATATTCCACAGTAGTATGTGTAGTGGCACTGGAGGGGATTGCTTAGTATTGGGATTAATAACACCCCATGTTAAGACTATCTTGAGGTCTAGCCTTATCCTCACCCCACTTTGACAATGAACTCATTGACAGGGTCCCATTATATATATTTTTTTACTATGACTTTAATACACACACACAGACACACCGAAACATGAAAGATTATAGGCATGATGTCTTGGCCTGTCCCGGCAACACCTCATTGGCTGTCAGTAGAACAATATGATATTGATTTTAGAGTTTTGTTTTTATCAGCGATTGTTGGGGGAAAATCCCTCTGCAAGAACAACCCAACTGAAAGAGACAAGATCAGGCACACCCAAGAGAAGATTATTACTTATGCTTCAGCGGAGAACAGACAAAGCTCCCTCTGGGTGAAATTGCAATGGCCTCCCATTATATCACTTTCATTTGAAACTGCAATCTGGTCGGTAGTGAAATATAACTTGTAAATGACGTTAAGGTAGTGTTTTGGTGGAGGCCAAGGAGCAGAGACGTCAGCCACCTAGCTGGAAACTGTTATTGTAGCTTCACATTGCGTTTGAAACACAGACTCGTCTTGCATTTAGATTTTCTTTACTTTATCTTACGCTGCAGCATATTACACTGTCAAAGCTCAGTTTGGAGCCCTGTTATTTGGCTTTCGGTTCAGAAGTGATCCACAATCTGTACCGTGCGATTGACCAACACACATGGGCACACACGCGTGCACACACACACACACACACACACACACACACAATATCAAAGGGATGAGCCGGGTTTGGAGGCGAGAGATGCTTGTGATCATGGGCGAGCCCTAGATGGGTAAAAGTGGAAATGAAAGAGTCTTCAAAATGTCATTCCTGGCCTCTTCAACCTTTAATTAAACCTTGAGAATTGGGAGATAAAATTAATAAACTGGGTAATGAATCGAGCAAAACAGGTGGTGGGTGGCTGAAGAAAATGAACCAATCAGTCTTTCCTGTGTGGATTTATTCAGCTCCTAATTAGAAGCTGCCTTGGTTAATTATGATTGGGCTCTTTGGAAAAAGAGGGCCTCACTGGAATGACAGTCAGGCTGAGAGATAAACAAACACCGGGACGGGACTCCACAGAATGCTGCTGATGCACGAGGGGCTTATGAAGGCCAATCGCCTTCTCCGTTATTGATAACCCGACTTCCCTAAGCCAATCACCTTCATTGTAACTAATGCAACCCTTTTCTCTAAGCCAGTCACCTTCCCTGCAACTAATACAATAGCATTTCTAATCTAATTACACTTATGTTAAGTAATAATCCACCGCTCGAACCCAAAGACCTTTATTGTAACTAATCCTTCCAACATTCCTAACCCACTTCCTCTCTAACTGATAAACCAGCACCTCTAACCCAATCATCCTCAGTGATGAACCAGCACGTCCTACCTAATCACCCATGCCAACAAACTGCCCCCCGTAACACCATTTCCTCACGTGTTTTGAGGGCACTGCATCAGTAATCGAGTGATCGTCTTCGCTAGACCAGCGTGAGACTGTGACACTCTCACCCTTGCTGATTCAAATTGAATACGCATCGTCACGAACCCATTCATTGTCTTCGCTGTAATATTACAAGGCTAGTATTATATTTTTCAACCAATTATCTTCACGGTCACTTCCACACCATCCACTTTTACGCTGTCACCAGCGACATTAGCGTTGCACATCTTCTCGAATCGATGTTCTTTTGTGATGGGGTCATTGTTGTGTGGGGGCAGTTTAACATTGTAATGGAGTTGGAGGAGAATTTAAAAAAAAAAAGGTGACAGAACGATTATGAAACGTTTTCGCTGAGTGGGAAGGTTTTGACAGAATGAATGGATGAGTTGAGGAATATGAGACAGTTTATGAGCTATATACATGGTTATTACAGTCAAAACTGACAAAGATTGAAGGTGTCGAACTGAGGACCGTAACCTGTGAGTGTAGCCTTGTGTAAATGGGTTTTTATAACAGTGAGTTTGTGTAGATACGTTTGTGTTTGCGTGTGTATACACAACTGTGTATGTATAAGTATGTATGAGAGAGACACACAGAGCGGGAGACCGAGACAGTTGACGTATGTCTGATGATGCGTTTCCTGTAAGGTACTGTAGCATGTTTTCCTGGTCTGTGACTACACTGTTCCTAGCGTTGACATTCAGTGGGCTATCATCACAACTGTCCCCCAGCTCTGCTCTTCCCATCCTCTCCAACAACAGCTTGTAATTGCATTTTAATAGAAAATTAAAGCCAGGCCATAAATCAATTCTTGCACAGGGTATGAGGCTTGAATTACATTTTGTGAAAAAACAAAGCGTTTTTATCATGTCAGATTCAATGAACCCTTGCTGCTCTATTAAATCATGATATGTGGGCATGTCTCAATGTCAACTATACAGTAATGAACTATATATGTATTTGAGTATTTGTTTATGTTTTATTTTTCTGTTATGTGCACTTGTGCTGACATGTAGCTGTCAGTTTTAGTATGACAATTTTAATCGGTGTTGGGGTAGTTACTCAAAAAAAGTAATATATTACCTATTACTCATCACTTCTTTCAACAGTAACAAATGACTTTACTTATTATTCCCCGGGAAAAACAAATTATTTGCACTACTTGTTATATTACTTTTGCGTAACACACCAAAACGTTGAGCGCGCCCACACTCAATGTAAACAATGTCAACGTTACGTTACGTAGTTCCTATACACCAGTGGCTAAGGGCAGCATTTCCTCTACCAACAAGCTTGTTCAGTTGTCCCTGGGTTACAGCCTGTCTTCCTGAACCATTCAAAACAAGCCTTGGTTGTTTGGAGGAGGTAGGCCTACAGTCATCTTCAGCAGCAGTGGTCAGGCCTCAAGGGATCTTTCGCTAAGAGTTTTGTCTTGGCGTGTTGCTTTCACAGGTTCTTCGAGATATTGGAGATTTGCGTTTCTAGCAGTGGAGAGGTGTTTCTCGCCTGGGCACAGTTGACATGGTACAGTTATATTGTTGTAATTTTGTCCTCCTGCCAAATCAAAGTAATGGGAGTACTTCCAACTAGAGGAACTGAATGTTTAAGACACTTTGGGCGTTTTTCATCTCCCTCGTTAAAGCATGCGTTAACAGGAACTTGGTGAGAGGACCATCTGGTGCGTTTTAAATATTGAGCCAACAGACATGGAATAATAATCATCATCACAAATATTTATTTTGATCAATAACTGTAACAGGAAGGGAACGATAACAAAAGTAACTAAGTAACAACGACCTTTCTTACAGTAACTCTAATATTTTTACTCAAATTGGAACAGTATGCCGTTATATTATTACTGTAATACATTACTTTGTAACACATTCGTAAAACTTTTGAACACGTTACCCCCAACACTTCTTATAATACAGTATGATATACAGTATTATATACAGTATTTGATGGATGTTTTCGCCTCCCTTTCCTTATGGTATGCAATGCATCTATACAGTATGTTGGTATATTGTACAGTGGATGTATAGGCCTGCCCTAACTCATTTGTAGTACTAGCTATGTGCTATATTCTGTCAATATGCACCTTGCAGAGTCTTAGTGAGCTCCCTTAGGATTTGGAGGCACAGATAAATTAATAAGCTCTGCCAGAGGATGTGTTTAGATCTAATTCCTATTTATTTTCAAGATGGGCTCTTGAAAAGGCAAGGCTTGTCATATGTCGATAGCTAATCAAGATTGAATCCTAGGCCAATCGAGCTTCGCAGTGCTAGAGGCATCACTACAGACCTGGGTTCGATCCCGGGGCTGTATCACAACCGGCCATGAACGGGAGTCCCATAGGGCGGCGCACAATTGGCCCAGCGTCGTCCGGGTTAGGGGAGGGTTTGGCCAGGGGGAGCTTTACTTGGCTCATCGCGCTTTAGCGACTCTTTGTGGCAGGCCAGGCACCTGCAGGCTGACCTCGGTCATCAGGTGAATGGTGTTTCCTCCGACACATTGGTGCGGCTGGCTTCCGGGTTAAGCGGATGGGTGTTTAGAAGTGCGGTTTGGCGGGTCATGTTTCTGAGGATGCATGACTGCATGACAACCTTCGCCTCCCGAGCCCATTGGGGAGTTGCAGCGATGAGACAAGATCGAAATTGGGAGAAAAAGGTGGTGATATATATATATCTATATATATTATAATAAATAAATAAAATATTCGGAAAGTATTCAGACCTCTTGACTTTTTCCACATTTTGTTACATTACAGCCTTATTCTAAAATGGATTCAATTGTTTTTTTTCTTTATCAAAAAACACACAATACCCCATAATGACAAAGCAAAACAGGTTTCTCTGCAGATCGTCTCAAGCTCTGTCAGGTTGGATGGGGAGTGTCACTGCACAGCTATTTTCAGGTCTCTCCAGAGATGTTCGATTGGGTTCAAGTCCGGGCTCTGGCTGTGCCACTCAAGGACATTCAGAGACTTGTCCCGAAGCCACTCCTGCGTTGTCTTGACTGTGTGCTTAGGGTCGTTGTCCTTTTGTAAGGTGAACCTGCCCCAGTCTGAGGTCCTCAGCGCTCTGGAGCAGGTTTTCATCAAGGATCTCTGTGCTTTGCTTCAGTCATCTTTCCCTCAGTCCTGACTAGTCTCCCAGTCCCTGCCGCTGAAAAACATCCCCACAGCATGATGCTGCCTCCACCATGCTTCACAGTAGGGAAGGTTCTGTAGGTTCCCTCCAGACGTGACGCTTGAAATTCAGGCCTTATAGTTCAGACCAGATAATCTTGTTTCTAATGGTCTGGGAGTCTTTAGGTGCCTTTTGGCAAACTCCAAGTGCACCTTCCTGTGCCTTTAACTGAGGAGTAGCTTCCGTCTGGCCATTCTACCATAAAAACGTGATTGGTGGAGAGCTGCAGAGGTGGTTGTCCTTCTGGAAGTTTTTCCCACCTCGGCAGAGGAACTCTGGAGCTCTGTCAGAGTGACCACCGGGTTCTTGACTCTAGGAAGAGACTTGGTGGTTTCAAGCTTCTTCCATTTAAGAATGATGGAGGCCACTGAGTTATTGGGGAACTTTAATGCTGCAGAATTTTTTTGGTACTCTTCCCAAGATCTGTGCCTCGACACAATCCTGTCTCGGAGCTCTACGGACAATTCCTTCGACCTCATGGCTTGGTTTTTGCATTGACATGCACTGTCATAGCAAAATGTCTGAATACTTATGTAAATAAGGATTTTTAAAATGTATATATTTGCATTTGCAAACATTTCTAAAAACCTGTTTTCGATTTGTCATTATGGGGTATTGTGTGTAGATTGATGAGTAAAAAATTTTTTTCTTCATAGTAGTTCCGTACTAGCCACCTAGTTTAGCTAGCTTGCTACTCTTCACTACTAACAAAATGCAGCACCCACTTGGGGATCAAAAAGCACACCACACTTCAGTAGTAATTCAGGAGTATTAAATCAAGTCCAATTTGATTTGTCAAAAGCGCTGAATACAACAGGTGTAAACCTCACAGTGAAATGGTTACTTACAAGCCCTTAACCAACAATGCAGTTTTAAGAAAAATAAGTGCTAAGAAAGTAAAAAATTCATTAATAAACTGAAAAATAACAAATAATAAAAAATCAACAATAAAATAACAGTAGTGAGGCCATATGCAAGGGGTACCGGTACAAAGTCAATACACATGTAGGTAGAGGTAAAGTGACTATGCATAGATAATACACAGAGAGTAGCAGCAGTGTAAAAATGGGGGTGGGGGGGTGTTCAGGAGTCTTATGGCTTGGGGGTAGAAGCTGTTATGAAGCCTTTTGGAGCAAGACTTGGCGCTCCGGTACCGCTTGCCGTGCAGTAGCAGAGAAAACAGTCTATGACTAGGGTAGCTGGAGTCTTTGGATATTTATAGGGCCTTCCTTTGACACCGCCTGCTATAGAGGTCCTGGATGGCAGGAAGCTTGGCCCCAGTGATGTACTGGGCCGTACGCACTACACTCTGTAGCGCCTTGCGGTTGGAGGCCGAGCAGTTGCCATACCAGGCGGTGATGCAACCAGTCATGATGCTCTCAATGGTGCAGCTGTATAACCTTTTGAGGATCTGAGGACCCCTATCAAATCTTTTCAGTCTCCTAAGGGGGAATAGGCGTTGTCGTGCCCTCTTGACGAATGTGTTGGTGTTTTTGGATCATGATAGTTTGTTGGTGATGTGGACACCAAGGAACTTGAAGCGCTCAACCTGCTCCACTGCAGCCCAGCGATGAGTAGCCTTATAACTTAGTTCTCCGTATGGTCATGGCCAGCTGTCATCTCTGTATACCTCTGTATTCAGGCTTCTCTCCGTCCTCAACGTCCAGATAGCTGGCATCATCGAATCAAAACATTGCTTGCTAGCCAGCTAACATTAGCTAGCTAGCTAACCAAAAACTAACCGCCAACTTCAGTCTTGAAAACATGCTGGACTCGCACTATTTAGACTATAATAACAAGCTAATAGTTCATTCATAAAACAAAAAGTTTGTCAGGGAAATGCTATAAAAAGAAATTATTACAAATATTCACCAAATGTACAGCAGCTCTCTGCCTAGGCGACGTCACGGCACCAGACCTCCAATAGACATTATGTTGTAGTGAACGTCAAAACAAAACACAAGGCAGCTCCAGCTGGCTTCCTAACATAACACTGCATGGTCGTGCTGGAGATTCTGCCTGCTCGTGTGGGTGGCAGAGAGAAAGCTGTGATTGAGTGGTGTTGGTTGTTAGTTATTGTCAGGGTTCATTTGTGGGCCACCTTAATGTGTCTGTGATAGCCATCTTGGACACTAATTGATTCTCACTGTTTTGTGTCTGCTTTGATACCTGCTGTGGCTTTGTGATGAGGCAAAGAATAGAAGGCAAATCCAAACCCAGCTTAAAAGGCGGCGTAATTGCCGTTTTTGTTGTTTAATCCAAAAGTGTGTATGTGTGTGTGCGCGCATGCACTTGTGCATTCAGACCTGTGTGAGTGCATTCGTGTTTGTTTGTGGCTGTGCAGGGCGGATATCTGTTTGTGTTAGTCCGTGTCTCTGGCCATCTGTTTCCTTCTGTCCTGTACTTATCCCACTAACAGGGTGTTTCTCTCTCTGTGAATCTCTCTATGCAGACGGAGGATGAAGATGGGGAAGAGAACCTGATGGAGAACCCCTACTCCGTGAAGCTGGAGTTTGTGGACGATCCCAACTTTAAAAACAAAGTGAACTACTCCTACAGTGCCGTCCAGATCCCTACAGACATCTATAAGGGCTGTAAGTACCAAGCTACATCTACATCTACACATCCATCCTCCCACACAAATACACAAATACACACAAATTCACTACACATCCATCCTCCCACACAAATACACACAGATTCACTATCAGCCTATGATCTGAACCTTTTTCCTAGGTTACACACAGTGTTTTGTTATTAGACATGTTCTGACATGATACACCTTTGAGATGCCTCATCTTGTTTCCGAGGCGGTCTTGTGTGTCTTCCTTATCAGTTTGGGAGGATCTCCCCCTCATAGTTCTCCTACAGAGCCAGTCTTGAACGGATGAACATGAAACCGCCTATTTCTCTACGCCTTAGACCGGACCTTTCTCCTTCTGAGGTTGCTAGCTGAGCACGATAACCTGCCCCTCTGCGTATCAGCCAACACTTGCTTCCTGTAACATAATAGTACATGGCAGCAGTGTTCCCCACAGTAGCTGTGTGTGTGTGTGTGTGGTTGCGTGGACAGGGATTGATTCACCTGCTCCTGGATACCCTGCCCTGACTGGCACCTCACAGCCCTACCGGGCATAACACCGTCTTTGGGACTCCAGCAATGGAAGAAAGTGGACATACGTACTGTATCTGCTGAGGTTGTATTCTCACAGTCGCCCTACATTCTCTATCTCTTCTCTCTGCTATCCCGCTCTAACCTGTTGGATGTAGATGTGTTCACTCTCACTATCTGGCTGTATCTCAAATGATCTGCTGACAGATAGACCACCATTTCCACCCGTTTTGCAGTCTTCCTCTTCGTCAGAAGAGCCCTTGTTATTTCCGAGGTATGGAGGCTAGCCAACAGGTCTATAATAAGCTTTCCCAGTAGCCTCTCTGGGCCAATCTTGTCAGAGTTAGCCTGTGCTTATCCAGGAAGAGGGGTCAAAGAGCATGGACGAACGACTATAGAGCAATCAGTCCTGCCTGTTGTTCCTGCAGACATTTTGCGCTGGCCCTGGAGTCTTTCAAGGGCCCTGGATTCTCTCTTCACTGGGCTTGTGTAAGAATAAAGGCTTTCTGATTGAGCCTGCAGGGGATTATAGAAACACAGTACTAGATTGGAGTACTCTGGGAGGATGTTCATTTTTAAAGGTCCAATACAGCCATTTTTATCTCAATATCAAGTCATTTCTGGGTAACAATTAAGTACCTTACTGTGATTGTTTTCAATGAAAATGGTCAAAAAGAAACAAAAATAGCTTCTTAACAAAGAGCAATTTCTCAAGCAAGATTTTGTTTGGGGAGGTAAAAACTGAAAACTAGCTGTTATTAGCAGAGAAGTTTGGAACTCTCTTTCTTATTGGTTTATTAACTAATTTACGATCTGGTGATGTCACCAGGCAGGCCAAAACTCCATCCCACCGCAACAGTCTTTTTAAGCAGCTCTTAAACTAAAAGGGCATTATCATAATTTTCACAATTTCATAGTATTATTCCAACCTCATATTATGAAAATATATATAAAACATAGGACAATCATGTTTTTGACTGCACTGGGCCTTTAAGACTTTTGCGTTGCCGAAAATGTTTACTGTTGTTGTGGGCAAATCAACTCCCTGTGCGTAGTCTGCAGTGGAAAGATTGGCCCAGCTACTCCAGTTTTGACACCAGCTCCGTTTTGAGCACGTTGTTTGAGTTCTGTTCTTTTCTTCTTAGTTGAGTAGCTCGTAAAATGCAGTACTCGTATACGGATGCTGATCGTCCCCGCACTCTACTCCGTATATCATTCAGTAGCCTGGCCTGTGTCAGTAACAAATATATCATCAATTCTGACCACATATTTGGACATTGAGTTAGCAGTAGCACAAAATAATATGACCAGTGGTGTTGGGCTATATAAAATCATGTTATTCGAAATAAGTTAAGCAAATGCTCAGGGGCCGTATGTCTCAAGCATACATATCTAGGATCAGTTTTGCCTTTTCGATCGCAATGAATGCGATTACATAGACTGGGGGACCTGATCCTCAGACTCCTACTCTGAGGAACTTGATACATACGGCCCCAGGGATCGGAAGTTGAAAGCTGAATTTCACGTGGAGAAAATAGACTGGGACATTTCTACCTCTGGGGTCCCGGGGCTCGGAGAACTCTGGAGAGGGCAGGCCAGGGACATGCTCGGTACCAAAGGAGATGGTTGCTGCTCAGTGCTGGAACACCAGAGCTGCCTCGGAGAGCTGACGGGGAGCTGATGTGGGTGGAATGTTTGCCTGTGGGTCTAGAGAGGTCTGGGCTTATTGGAAGAGCAGTGGAGCAGCAGCATTGTTAGTGAGCAGGAGAGGCTGTCTGCCCAACCCAGGGAGAACAGAGCAGAGCAGCCAGACGAGAGGGAGAGGGTCAGCGTTAGAGAACAAAAGCCTGGAACTGTTGATCTGGAACAGGGTACTATCTACACAGGGGCTGCAGTATTGTGTGGTGTTATGTGTACAATATATGGCAGTAAGTGTTAGTGGGCTATGGTATGGATGAGTTTAGTGTTCTGTGTTGTGCTTTGTGGATGGAGTACATGGGTAGAGTTGATTATGAGCACTCATCCTCTGTGTAGTTGAAGGGGGTTGCTATTTTACTGCTTTGATAATGAACACCTGAGAGAAGGGGGCCCAACTAGGAAACGTTGGCAATAGGACTGGTCTTCTGTGATATTTGAGGAAGGTGGTTGTTACATGACAAGGTGTTTTTACAAAAGTGTGTTACGCATGGTAATGAAACGGCAGCAGCGGAGTTCTTTGACACGGGGGGGGGGGGGGGGGGGGGGGGATCAAGAGAAAAAGTCCGAGAGAGAAGAGTAGAGAGTGAGAGAGGGAGGGTTTGGAGAAAGAGAGAAGGAGAAAAGGAGAATCAGGAGAGAGACACTTTAATAATAGAAACCGTTTAGAGCGTTTCTATTAACGTTTTTTATTGTGTTCTTTTTAGCAGATAAATGAGGCAGTGTATGCGTCCTAGTTTGATTTGTCTGCCAGGGCCCATGTCCGTTTATCGAGATTGAGAGTGTTCCCTGGGCGCAGTAATGAACCATTTTATGATTCATTATCCCATTGCGGATTCCTGCTGGCAAGTCTGCAAACTTTCTAATTAGCTTAGGTCAAACATTCAAACAGTTTTCTTCTAATTATCAATGCTTATTACAGAACGGACACCGCAACAGAAACAGCCACAGAGGAATAGATTGATGTGGGTGGTGCTGTTGCATTGTGGAGAAAAAAAGGATTTCTTCTCGTGGTGGGGGAATGTTGGGGAAACATTGAGGGAACAAACGGCAGGGAGGGATTTGCTGAATAATTGCTGGGGAAGAGCCCAGGGGAATACAATCTCACAGGGAATCACAGAGAAACAGGAAGAGGAGAGTTAAATAAACGCCACTGAAAGAATCCCAGCATGCGCTTAACTCCTGGGTCTGTCTTTAGTTTCTGAGAAGTCTCACAGCTAGATCATTTAACGGTTATTGCACCAGGGCTGTCGATATTGTTAACAGTTTTGCAGACACAGCTGCTATACAGATGAAGGATCTTAATTTGACCCAGATTACTATGGCAGGAAAAGAATCCTGCAGCAACAAGAAATGTAAATTATTATGTGGATTATAATTAATGAAACATTTTTGATACATTTGATACAGGGGTTGATACATTTTCGTAAGGGAAAATCGAGTCTGAAATTTCTATGTCGAAATTACAAACATTAGGAGCCTTTTTAAACCTAAAATATACTAAAAGTTTTAAATGTTGTGCATTGCAGGAAAGTTCCCCTCCAACAGAGTGGTCAAATTAAGATCGTACAGCTGTACAATACATTAGTACGTAATCACTGGTGGTGCTCCAACCAGGTTCCTCATATTTTTTGTTGCCTTTCATTTAAGAGATAACCACACATACTGCTATATTTACATTGCTGTCGTCATATTAACTGAATAATAAAGAAAAAGACAGAGTATTTAAGTACAGAAAAACCCTGTTTTTAGTCTTGAAGTGAGAATAAAGTTTAAATCCCCTGTATGCAGAGCTCTTTTTCCAGTGGCAGGCTGTGTTGTTGTCTTTCTATTCTACACATCAGCAGTGAGTAATGTGCCTATTACAATAGAATGGAGAGCAGTGACTAATTGTGCAGATGAAAGAGTGGGTGAAGTGAAGCTTTGGTGGTTGGACTGAATGGAAGGATTAATCCTCCCCTCCTCTCCTGCGGAGGGAGGATGCTGTCCCTATCTCCCTCTCTCTCTCTCTCTCTCTCTCTCTCACCCAGCTAATTAGAGAGAGAGAGAGAGAGAGAGACGAGAAGTGAGGCGCGAGGGAGCGGGAGGAGATGGAGAGAGAGGAGAGCGAGAAGAGAGAGGATGAGAGAGAGAAGGAGTAGGAGAGAGAGAGGAGGAAGAGAGGGAGAGGGAGGAGAGAGAGAGGAAGAGAGGAGGGAAGGAGAACGGAGACATATAAGAGGGTGAGGAGACGTGTGAGAGCGAGGATGAGAGGGAGAGAGAGGAGAGGGGAATAGAGGAGATGGATGAGAGAGGAGAGAGAGAGAGAGAAAACAAACAAGCCAACTAACACCAATGCCCAAACCACCAACTAAAGGCACATGTTCCCTGTCTTTGAATATTAGCCCCTGCTCTGCCAAGGTGGCTGTGGCGTGGACACCCCTCTGGGAGGCTTTTGGCGAACATGATGGAACACATGCAATGTCATGGAGACACAGGAAGAGCAAGAGACACAGTCACAGAGATTAGAACAGAAATGAGGGAAATACACTACAGTGGATGGAGAGGGAAATTGTGGTTTTTTTTTTTTTTTTTTGTGTATTAGTAGGGGGTTTTTTTTAAAACAGAGGAAAGAGATAGAGATTGGTTTATAATCGGAGTAAGGGGTTTCAGTAGAATGAATCAGGCTCTGAAGCACTGCAGT
>NW_024058496.1:0-10000 GCF_016432855.1 Salvelinus namaycush | reverse complement strand
AAATTCTTTCAGTGCCCAGTCCATGTTTTCCCATAGTCTTTGTAGATGTGTGAGGTGGTGCCAGTTCCAGCTATTCAAAGTTTTTTCATCTGCAGGATGAAAGGTTTGTAAGTCCAGAGTTTTAAGCACCGAGCCAGACCAAGAGGAGAGGAGACAGCCTTGGAGCGGGAGCGAGAGCGAGAGAGAGAGAGGGAGAGAAAGAGAGAGAGAAGCAGAGAGAGAGAGGTGGATAGTGGACGCTAAGGAGAAGGACGTGGGGCGTGGCATTTTTACCCTTCTTTGATTTCCGCAGGCTATGTCATCATTGGAGTCCCAAAAATAAACCTCATCTGCCAGTGTAAAAAAAGACGACTACCTCTGTGCTGTGTGTGTTAAAAATAAATGAGTACTGTATGTGTTTGTTAGAAGGACCTCCTTTACTAGGGCATGGGGAAATGAAGTTCTATTACAACCACCATGCGGCTGGTTCCTGGCCACTCATCAGAGGAACGGCATAAAGATCTTCACGACGATGATGACGATGATAATGGCTATTACAAAGGTCTTGTCCATTTATAGCTTGAGTTCTATCGTTTATGAGGGATTGTTTGTATTTACCCTGTGATATATTACACGAGCCGTGTGTGTGTGTGTGTGTGTGTGTGTGTGTGTGTGTGTGTGTGTGTGTGTGTGTGTGTGTGTGTGTGTGTGTGTGTGTGTGTATTAGTGTATTAGTGTATTAGTGTACAGTAATACTGGATTTATATTAGGCAAAAAGGCAAAGATCCATTTTGATGGCACCGTGAATAATGTGTGTGAAGTGGGGGTCCGTTGTGTGTATGTGAGGGATGGTCTCACACAGGGATATTCTGTAGATCCCACTCATATAATTGTTTCCCTACTTGGCGTGCAGTCCTGCTCCATAAAGGGGCAACGCCAAGGGTGCTTTATACATCAGGCGAGCTGATGAATCACCTTTTAAAGATATCAGAGAGAGGCCTGTTTTACGTGAAAGATGAGCCCAACACAGCGCTCAGGGGCCCTGTCCGCCTCCGTGTGCAAATTCTTCACTGGGGAAATGTACATTTTTATCAACTGTCCAGAAAAGTCATGGCACATCCTAGCTGAATAAATCAAAGAGATTTTCTTTGCTTGCATTCCTTTCTCTTCGATACGCTCGTGCGTATGTGGCCTGCAGTGTGGTTGGCTGACATTAAATAGAGGGGGCTCACATCTGCATAAAACTCCCGGCCCGTGTCTTCTGGGGTGGGACCTGACTGGATGTCTTTGAGCCGAGGGTACTCAGACAGTAGATGGTGTTTACACACACACACAATACCCCTGTGCCCACACACACTCTGGGGCGCTATAGCTACTCTGCCCTGCAGAGGCAAAGCGCAGTCATGACGTATTTTTCTTTACTGCAAAATCTGCCTTCAAAGTATTTTTCTGTCTAGACAGACAGCCAATTTCTAACCATACTATATTCTGGATCAACTGGCTTTGTTCTTTGTGCAGGAAAGAACGAAAACCATCATTAATCAGATGATATACCTAGCCATTACAACAGGTTTTTGACCAAATTCGTAGTTACTGCATTTTCCCTTTGAAGGGCACTATTGGGTGGCCCTATTAAGCTATTTCAATAATGAATATGCTTTTGGTGTCAATTTGGTACCTTTGCCAACAGTTGCCAAAAGCCAGTGGTTATTCTGTAGTTTACTGTAGCAGCAGTCCACTGAGATGGCCCATGTTTACTGTAAAGCCTGACATATTTTTTGAGGAAATGGTAGTGCACAGTGCAGCAGAGTCTGTTTTGTCATGGTGTATTTCGCAGTGGAAGGAAATAGAGTCTGTATATTGTTGAGCCCTCGGACCAGCTTGCCTCTTTCAGGTCTCTCAGGAGGAAACTCTCTCTCTCTCTCTCTCTCTCTCTCTCTCTCTCTCCCTCTCTCTCTCTCTCACACACCCACACACACCTCTCACTCTCTCACTCTCTCTCATCTCTCTCTCTCTCTCTCTCTCTTGCCTCTCTCGCTCTCTCTTACCTCTCTCCGCTTCTCTCTCTCTCTCTTGCCCTCTTCTCTTTGCTTCTCTCTCTCTCTTGCCTCTCTTTCTCTCTCTCTCTCCTTGCACTCTCTCTCGCTCTTGCCTATCCTCTCTCTCTCTCGCTCTTGCCGCCTCTCTCTCTCTCTCTCTCTCTTCCTCCTCGGCTCTCTCTCTCTCTCTCTCTCTCTCCGCCTCCACTTCAATACTCAAATTCAATTCAATTGACTTTATTGACATGGCAAAGTTCAGTATTATTACATTGTCAAAAGTATACATATCGAAAAATCTAAATCTAAATCAAATATATATGTATATATATACAAAATATATATATATTTAGATATAAATAAATGGTCGGGACCAACAGCATAATAGTAGTAGTGTAATGGGATTACATTAACAACAACTACAAAACAAATATTAATCAGAACAAACATACATGAAATCAATGGTAGTAGACCAGTGTCAATATGATTTGAAGAAGACATATGACCTGGTATGAAAGGACAAAACAAAACTAAGCTAAAATGGGAAATATTAGCAACATACTTTGCATTTTTTCACTCGTCACGCCTCTCTCTCTCTCTCTCTCTCTCTCGCTCTTGCCCTCCCTCTCTCTCTCTCTCTCTTCTCTCTCTCTCTCTCTCGCTCTTGCCTCTCTCTCTCTCTCTCTCTCTCTCTCTCTCTCTCTCTCTTGGCCTATTTCTCCTCTCTCTCTCTTTGCCTATCTCTCTCTCGTCCTCTCTGCTCTTGCCCCTCTCTGCTCTCTCTCTCTCTCTCTATCTCTCTCTCTCTCTCTCTCCTCTCTCTTCTCTCCTCATGCCTCTTTCTCTCTCTCTCGCTCTCATGCCTCTATCTCTCGCTCTCATGCCTCTCTCTCTCGCCTCTCTCTCTCTCTCTCTCTCTTGCCTCTCTCTCTCTCTCTCTTGCCTCTCTCTCTCTCTCTCTCGCTCTTGCCTCTCTCTCTCTCTCTCTCTCTCTTGCCTCTCTCTCTCTAGCTCGCTGTGCCTCTCTATCTCCCTCTCTGCCTCTCTCTCTCTGCCTCTCGCTCTCTCTCTCTCTCTCTTGCCTCTCTCTCTCTCTCTCTCTTGCCTCTTTCTCTCTCTTGCCTCTCTCTTTCTCTCTCTCTTTCTCTCTCTTGCCTCTCTCTCTCTCTCTTGCCTCTCTCTCTCTCTCTTGCCTCTTTCTCTCTTGCCTCTTTCTCTCTTGCCTTTTTCTCTCTTGCCTCTTTCTCTCTTGCCTCTTTCTCTCTTGCCTTTTTCTCTCTTGCCTCTTTCTCTCTTGCCTCTTTCTCTCTTGCCCTCTCTTTGCCTCTCTCTCTCTCTCTCTTGGCCTCTTTCTCATCTTGCCTCTCTCTTCTCTCTCTCTTTCTCTCTCTTGCCTCTCTCTCTCTCTCTTGCCTCTCTCTCTCTCTCTTGCCTCTCTCTCTCTCTTGCCTCTCTCTCTCTTCTCTCTCTCCTCTCTCTCTTGCATCTTTCTCTTCTCTTGCCTCTCTCTCCTCTCTCTCTTTGCCTCTTCTCTCTCTTGCCTCTCTCTTCTCTCTTGCCTCTCTTTCTCTCTCTTGCTCTTCTCTCTCTCTTGCCTCTTTCTCTCTCTTGCCTCTCTCTAACCTCTCCGCTCTTGCCTCCTTTCAATTCAATCAATTCAATTCAATTGACTTTATTGCACATGGCAAGTTTCATTATTACTACATTGTAAAGTATACATATCGAAAAATGAAAAATCAAATATATTGTATTAATACAAACTATATATATATTTATATATAAATAAATGGTGGTTCTGACCAACAGCAATAATAACAGTAGTAGTGGACATGGGATTACCCATTAACAAACAAACTACAAACAACAATATTAATAAGACAACAATAAATTAAAGAACAGTAGTAGACAGTTGTTCAATAGGCACTTGAGAAGACATATGACCTGGTATGGAAGACAAAACAAAACTAAGCTAAATGGGAAATATTATCAACATTACTTTGCATTTTTCACTGGCTGTCCCTCAGGTTGTGGCAGGGAGGGACACATATTTGGCTGCCAAAACTGCACATTTTGGCTTTTTCACCCAATAAATATTTTGATTTTTTCTTCATTCTTTTATAGGTTTCAAATTGCTTTGTATTGAGCTTATAAATTGGGAAAGAAATATGATCTTAGGTCTGAGTATTTGTCACAGTGTAGTAGGAAATGCACCTCTGTCTCTACCTCTCCCTGGAGCAGGGAGCACAGCCTGTCCTTTGGGCAGCCAGGTTTGTCTGTGACGACGGTCTCTTATAGCCAGACGTCGTGCTCACTGCGTCTGTGGCACTAGTCAATGTTTTCCTCAGTTATCTATCAGTCACAGTTGGGGGTTTTTTTTTTCAGATAGTCTGCCACCATGTACTGTCTGTTTAGAAGCCAAAATAGAATTGAAGTTTAACTTAGATTTTTTGTGGTGTCTTTCCCTAGGTTATTATATTTTTCTTTTGTTTTGTGATGATTTGGTTGGGCCACAGATTTTCTGAGGGCTGTCCCGGGCTCTTATAGGGGTTGGTTTGGTTGGTGAACTGAGCCTCAGAACCAGTGGAGGAGGGGGAATCTTCTCTGGTTTCATCTCTTGACATGTAGAGCTGTGTGATGGAATGTTTTAGGGTCACTTGTTTTTAGATGGTTGTTAAAAATTTGATGGCTCTTTTTTTCTATTCGAATGAGGAGGGGGTATTGGCCCATTCTGCCCACATGCGTTATTTGGAGTTTTTCTTTGTATTGCAATACAGTCTTGCCAAAACTCTGCATGCCAATATTCAGTTGGTGTTTGTACCATTTAGTAAAATCATTATTTCGAAGAGTGGACCCCATACTTCACTGCCATATAGAGCAATGGTTCTCTAACTGATTGGAAATTTTGAAGGCCAGATTTTTTTCTAATGGAATTTCATTTGATGTTCCTGTTAATGCATAGAATGCTCTTCTTGCTTTGTCTCTCAGCCTCATTCACAGCCATGTGAAAGCTACCTGTGGTTGGCTCATATTAGTCCTAGATATGTGTAGTTTTTTGGTGGTGTTTAATAGAACTTGTCCAAATAGAATTTATTATTTGTCCATCATTATTTCCCGACCTTTTTTGGGAATATCATTAATTTGTTTTTTTTAGGTTAAAACGGTCAGAGCCCAGGTCTGACAGGAACCTGTGAAACGATCTAGGGTGCTGTACCCCCTCTTTAGTGGGAGGACAGCAGCACCAGGTCATGCTGCGTACAGCAGACCACTTGGATTTCGAGTGTTTGTAGGGTGATACCGGTGCTGCCGATTCTTCTAATGTTTTTTGCCACTAATATGTAGATCTTTCTCTCTCTGAGCCTTCTCTCTCTCTCTCTCTTGCCTCTTCTCTCTCTTGGCCTCTCTCTTCTCCCTATTGCCTCTCTTTCTCTCTTCTTGCCTTTTCTCTCTCTCTTGCCTCTTTCTCTCTCTTGCCTATCTCTCTCTGCCCTCTCTTTCTCTCTCTTGCCTATTTCTCTCTATCTTTGCCTCTTTCTCCTCTTGCCTCTCTCTCTCTCTCTCGCCTATCTCTCGCTCCCTGTTTTGTTCCTATATTTTTACATCTGTAAACTTTCTCCATCCTGCTCTTCTCTTTCATCTTCTTTTTGTGATTATGTCTCTGAATTTTGTGGAAAACATGTTGAGGCGTCTCCCCTTGGTGACAAGAGCAATTTGGTCTCAATATGTTCCTCCCCTCCGTCACTGGTTAGTGATGGGGTGTGTGTGCATGTTTGTGTAGTTGTGCTTGTTGCGTGCTCGTGTTCGTCTGTTAACAAAGCAAGAGACGGCAGGCCTTTCAGAAAGCTAGCTTGTTTGAATTTTGAGGAGGTTCTATACAAAAACATCCTAGTTCAACTATTAAACTTTTGACTTTGAATGTAATAGTTTATGGCAATCAACAACGGAATGTTTCATTCTTCAACAAAAAGAATGTAAATAAAATGTTTTGAATTAGTTGCTCCAGCAATGAAGGCGTGTGAGTGGTGTTTAGAGGCCGGCAGGCGTGGGGGGGCGGGGGCGGGGGTGGGGTGGGGGCAGGTCGGGCCTCCTTCTCTCCTCTCTCCTCTCTCTCTCTAACCTGACAGCTCATCAGGCAACACTCGGCGCAGTAATGAAAATCATGCGGAAAAGTGGATAAATGATCGTTTATTGTGTGAAATTCAAACGAGAAAAGCTGGACTTGGAGGTTCAGGGGCTTATCTGGCTGTGGTTGGTGAGTTAATAAATCAGGGAAAGCAGTGAAGTTCTCCTCAGCTCAGCGTCTCGTCCTGTTTCTCCTTAAATCAGGCGCCATTTAAACTTGATTGCGCGCCCCATCTTGACTCCAGCCTCAGCTATTAAACCGGAAGTGAAGGCCTTTCTCTGTGAGCAGCTCAAAAAAAAAAACGGGGTTGGGGGAAGAGTATGGAGGGTGGTTGGCAGAGTGGATGGATTCGAGATGCACAGGAGCAAGGTGAGAGAGAAAATGGCAGGACATGTATGGTTTAAGGAAGGGGAGAGAGAGAGGGGAGAGCGACATGCAGGTGAAAAAAAGTATGTGGGACACTGCTCTCGAACATCTCATTACAAAATGATGGGCATTAATATGGGACTTGTTACCCCTTTGCTGCTGTAACAGCAGAGACTCTTCTGCGAAAAGGGCTTCCCACTCGATGTGGGAAATTGCTGCGGGGACCCTTGCTTTTTTACTGCAAAATCTGCCTTCAAAGTATTTCTGTCTAGACGACAGCAAATTCTGATTACTCCATTATAATATATGTCTGATTCAAACGGCTGTTCTTGTGTCAGGGAAACAAAATACCACATTAATCAGACTTGATCCATTCAGCCACATGAGCATTTAGTGAGGTGGGCAGGAGGTTGTGCAATTAGGCCTGGCTCTCAGTCGGCGTTGCAATTCAGTGTTGTTTGATGGGGTTAAGGTCAGGGCTCTGTTGCAGGCCAGTCAAGTTCTTCCACACCGATCTCAAACAAACCATTTCTGTATGGACCTCGCTTTGTAACAAGGGGGGCATTTGTCATGCGAAACAGGGAGAAAGGGCCTTCCCTAAACTGTTGCCACATAGTTGGAAGGCACAGAATCATCTAGAAATGTCATTGTATGCTGTAGAGGTAAGATTTCCCTTCCCTGGAACTAACCAAAACCAGAAAAAATTCCTCTCCACAAAATTTACAACTTGGACGGTACATCGGGCAGGTCAGGTAGCGTTCTTCCTGTGCCTCGCCAAACCAGATCCGTCTGCTCGGGTTCCAAAATGGTAAAAGTGTTTTTGTGGAGAAACAATGTTTCCACTGTTCCAGAAGTTCAGTGGCTGCAAGCTTTACACCACTCCAGCCGGCGCTTGGGTTGCGCACTGCTCGGCCATGAAAACCATGTCCTGAAGTTCCCGACGAACAGTAATCGTGCTGACGTTGTTTCCAGAGCAGTTTGGAAATCCCGGTAGTTAAGTGAGTTTTTGTTGCACCGAGACAGACGATTTTTACGCGCTACGCGCTTCAGCATTTGGGCAGTCCCGTTCTTTATAAAAAAAGTACTACTGACCTGTGAGATATAGCTGTGACCTTAATTTAAACACACACCACAACACACACACACACACACACACACACACACACACACACACACACACACCCAGAAGACACAAGCTGACTGGAAGTATTAGACAGAGGAGCCAACTCATTGTAATGTCAGCCATCTACACTGCAGGTCACCACAGCGCACACACACACACACACACACACACACACACAAACACACACACACAACACACACACACACAACACACACACACACACACACACAACACACCACACACACACACACACTGACAGTCAAGCTGCTTTGATGGCCCTGTGGGGAAATAGCAGCAGCATAAATCAGCACCGTGTTTTCCATCCTACTCACATGCAGCATCGTCCAAACTGCGTCTCCACATATTCAGTGACACATGACTCGACCAATGTCAGTGTGATTCCTCCACTGCTCTCCATCCCGTATAGATACGTCAGATTAGAGCGATGCCTGCTACACCACTGCTGGAGGACCACCTCCGGATCTGGGACAGTGATTGCATATATACATTTTTTGGAGCAGACCACACTGTCAGAGTGGACAAGGTTATTCAGCCAGAAGAGAGATTGTAATTGTTTTGTGTTTCTACATTATCCGACCTATAAGGGAATTCCACGAAAATGAGTGCATTTCTGCGTCCCTTTGATATTTTAAGTAGAAATTGTAGAATTGTAGAATTTTATTAAAAGGGCCTGGTATATTAAATGAAGTTGCCCTTTAATATAGAAAATTGAATACATTTTAAATGAAACTTGATGAAGGGTCAAACAGGTCACCATTTGGCCTCCCGGGTGGCGCAGTGAGTGGTTAGGGACTGCATCGCAGTGCTTTAGCTGCGCCACCAGAGTCTCTGGGTCGCGCCCCCCGCTCCTGTCGCAGCCGGCCCGACAGGGAGGTCCGTGGGGCGACGCAACAAATGGCATAGCGGTCGGTTAGGGCGGGTTTGGACGGGTAGGGATATCCTTGTCTCATCGCGCTCCAGCGACTCCTGTGGCGGGACGGGCGCATTTTCTCAGTTTGGTGTGTGGCGCCATAACCAAGGGGGCCAGGTTCACGGTGTTCCTCCGACAACATGGGTGCAGCTGGCTTCCGGGTTGGAGGCGCGCTGTGTTAAGAAGCAGTGCGGCTTGGTTGGTTGTGCTTCGGAGGACACATGGCTTTAGACCTTCATCTCCCCGAGCCCGTACGGGAGTTGTAGCGATGAGACAAGATAGTAATTACTAGCGATTGGATACCACGAATAATTGGGGGAATAATGGGATAAAAAAATTATTATTATTATTTATTTTTTTATAAATAAAAAAAAGTCACCATTTTGACATTGTTCGTCCCTCTAAGCATCCTCTGTTACTCAAGGAAGATTTGAAAACCAAAGTTTTCGCCGTCACTGTAAGCCCTATTTTTTTATTGCTTTGAACAAAAGTCATTTCCAAAGATCCATATTTATTTAATGTGATTAGTGATTCATTTAAGGTAATAAAAACCCTGTCCCTCGTTTTAAGTCAACCCTGTTATGTGAACTGAACCTCCCCCCTCTCGTTTAATACCTGTCAAACTATTCCTTTTTAAACTACATTTTTCAAGGAACATTAAACCTCCAACAATCAAATCATAGTGTCAAAACTATGTCGATTGACTGTAGTTTGTACCTCCGTGGCTCGTGCTCATAGGTCGCCTCTTCATCTTTCCTCCGCCCTCCCCTCCCCTCCCCTTCCCCTCCCCTCCTCCTGCCCTGCACCCCAGTCAGTCCTGAATGAGCTGAATTGGACTCAGGCTCTGGAGGGGTTGTTTATTGATAACCGCAGGGAGGACAGCTCCCTACGCTGCAGGTGTTCGGCAGCAGCTCGACGGGGGGTCACAAGATACTACCCACGTAAGTCCTAGACCATTATTAATAAGGATATTATCAAAGTTACTATAACTATTGTATAGGACCTAGAGGTAAAAGAGATCAGTTCTCTCGAGTGGCGACAGCAGTTACCGCACTGCATCGCAGTGCTTGAGGCGTCACTTACAAGCCCCGGGTTCCAATCCAGGCTGTGTCCCAGCCGGCCGTTGGACCGGGGAACCAGGAGGCGGTTGCACAATTGGCCCAGAGTTGTCCGAGGTAGGGGAGGGTTTGGCCGGAGGGGGAGACAGAGAGGGTCCGTGGCCAAAGCAGCGATATCTAGCGACTCGTGGTGGAGGGTAGCAGGGGGCGCCGGGGCCAAGAGGACAGTGTGGTCACCAGTGATGGACGGGTGTGTCCAGCCGACAAAGGGGTCACACAACAATGTGGACAAGGGTGGGCACAGGGGTAAAAAGAAGCACAGTGATGACACGTGGATAGGGTCGGGGCGTGGGGAGGAGGAGGAAAGCATGGCGTGATGGAAAGGCG
>NW_024058495.1:47500-53872 GCF_016432855.1 Salvelinus namaycush | reverse complement strand
CACGGTGGCTTCAATACAATGGTGAGGGGAGAGCCAAGATGGAGGCACGGTGGCTTCAATACAATGGGGAGGGGAGAGCCAAGATGGAGGCACGGTGGCTTCAATACAATGTGGGGGGGAGAGCCAAGATGGAGGCACGGTGGCTTCAATACAATGGTGAGGGGAGAGCCAAGATGGAGGCACGGTGGCTTCAATACAATGGTGAGGGGAGAACAAAGATGGAGGCACGGTGGCTTCAATACAATGGTGAGGGGAGAGCCAAGATGGAGGCACGGTGGCTTCAATACAATGGTGAGGGGAGAGCCAAGATGGAGGCACGGTGGCTTCAATACAATGGGGAGGGGAGAGCCAAGATGGAGGCACGGTGGCTTCAATACAATGGTGGGGGGAGAGCCAAGATGGAGGCACGGTGGCTTCAAAGCAGTGCCCCTTGTCAGTCATCTTGTGTATATATAATCCATTGGGCACAACCATGAGGCTATCGAATCTGCACTCACTTCTTTCTCTAGGGCACTTTGAAACTAAGGTACAGCGAAGCCTCGTCATTACAACTACTATCTGGGAGACTAATCCTGGTCGCACAGCGCTCCCAAAACACTAATCCTGGTCGCACAGTGCTCCCAAAATACTAATCCTGGTCGCACAGTGCTCCCAAAACACTAATCCTGGTCGCACAGCGCTCCCAATACACTAATCCTGGTCGCACAGTGCTCCCAAAACACTAATCCTGGTCGCACAGTTCTCCCAAAATACTAATCCTGGTCGCACAGCGCTCCCAAAACACTAATCCTGGTCGCACAGTGCTCCCAAAACACTAATCCTGGTCGCACAGTGCTCCCAATACACTAATCCTGGTCGCACAGTGCTCCCAAAACACTAATCCTGGTCGCACAGTTCTCCCAAAACACTAGTCCTGGTCGCACAGTGCTCCCAAAACACTAATCCTGGTCGCACAGTGCTCCCAAAACACTAATCCTGGTCGCACAGTGCTCCCAATACACTAATCCTGGTCGCACAGTGCTCCCAAAACACTAATCCTGGTCGCACAGTTCTCCCAAAACACTAGTCCTGGTCGCACAGTGCTCCCAAAACACTAATCCTGGTCGCACAGTGCTCCCAAAACACTAATCCTGGTCGCACAGTGCTCCCAAAACACTAATCCTGGTCGCACAGTGCGCCCCAAACACTAATCCTGGTCGCAAATTTAAATGTTATGTCGCATATGCGACCATATTGGTCTCACTTCAGAGCGCTGCGTAGAGTAATAGAGAGATATAAAGAGAGAGAGAGAGAGAGATGGAGGGTGGATAGAGAGGGGAGATAGAGGGTGGGAGAGAAGGGAGAAAGGGAAAGAGAGAGCGAGAGCGAGAGATGGTGTGACTCACGTCCAGGCCAGCGTCTCCAGGCTCTCCGTCGTCTCCTTTGGGTCCTGGGGTTCCCTTCCCGCCCTAAAGGTCACGGGTCAGGGATCAGAGACAATTGTCATGGAAACTTCTGGATGAATCAGCCAATAGCTAGCGGACCAGACCAAATAAATCTGGCCAATCATCATGTCTGAGATAAAGTCGGTTGTTTCCCACCACACACAGATTAATGGACCCTATTCCATATTTAAGGTTCTGGTCCACAGATTAATGGACCCTATTCCATACTTAAGGTTCTGGTCCACAGATTAATGGACCCTATTCCATACTTAAGGTTCTGGTCCACAGATTAATGGACCCTATTCCATATTTAAGGTTCTGGTCCACAGATTAATGGACCCTATTCCATATTTAAGGTTGGTCTCTCATGGTCAGTGACTGGAAACAGTCTCTCATGGTCAGTGACTGGAAACAGTCTCTCATGGTCAGGGACTGGAAACAGTCTCTCATGGTCAGGGACTGGAAACAGTCTCTAATGGTCAGGGACTGGAAACAGTCTCTCATGGTCAGGGACTGGAAACAGTCTCTCATGGTCAGGGACTGGAATCAGTCTCTCATGGTCAGGGACTGGAAACAGTCTCTCATGGTCAGGGACTGGAAACAGTCTCTCATGGTCAGGGACTGGAAACAGATCCTCATGGTCAGGGACTGGAAACAGTCTCTCATGGTCAGGGACTGGAAACAGTCTCTCATGGTCAGGGACTGGAAACAGTCTCTCATGGTCAGGGACTGGAAACAGTCTCTAATGGTCAGGGACTGGAAACAGTCTCTCATGGTCAGGGACTGGAAACAGTCTCTCATGGTCAGGGACTGGAATCAGTCTCTCATGGTCAGGGACTGGAAACAGTCTCTCATGGTCAGGGACTGGAAACAGTCTCTCATGGTCAGGGACTGGAAACAGATCCTCATGGTCAGGGACTGGAATCAGTCTCTCATGGTCAGGGACTGGAATCAGTCTCTCATGGTCAGGGACTGGAATCAGTCTCTCATGGTCAGGGACTGGAAACAGTCTCTCATGGTCAGGGACTGGAAACAGTCTCTCATGGTCAGGGACTGGAAACAGATCCTCATGGTCAGGGACTGGAATCAGTCTCTCATGGTCAGGGACTGGAAACAGTCTCTCATGGTCAGGGACTGGAAACAGTCTCTCATGGTCAGGGACTGGAAACAGATCCTCATGGTCAGGGACTGGAAACAGATCCTCATGGTCAGGGACTGGAAACAGTCTCTCATGGTCAGGGACTGGAAACAGTCTCTCATGGTCAGTGACTGGAAACAGTCTCTCATGGTCAGGGACTGGAAACAGTTATTCATGGTCAGGGACTGGAAACAGTTCCTCATGGTCAGGGTCTGGGAACAGTCCCTCATGGTCAGGGACTGGAAACAGTCTCTCATGGTCAGGGACTGGAAACAGTTATTCATGGTCAGGGACTGGAAACAGTCTCTCATGGTCAGGGACTGGAAACAGTCTCTCATGGTCAGGGACTGGAAACAGTCTCTCATGGTCAGGGACTGGAAACAGATCCTCATGGTCAGGGACTGGAAACAGATCCTCATGGTCAGGGACTGGAAACAGTCTCTCATGGTCAGGGACTGGAAACAGTCTCTCATGGTCAGGGACTGGAAACAGTCTCTCATGGTCAGGGACTGGGAACAGTCTCTCATGATCAGGGACTGGAAACAGTCTCTCATGGTCAGGGACTGGAAACAGTCTCTCATGGTCAGGGACTGGAAACAGTCTCTCATGGTCAGGGACTGGAAACAGTCTCTCATGGTCAGGGACTGGAAACAGTTCCTCATGGTCAGGGACTGGAAACAGTCTCTCATGGTCAGGGACTGGAAACAGTCTCTCATGGTCAGGGACTGGAAACAGTCTCTCATGGTCAGGGACTGGAAACAGTTCCTCATGGTCAGGGACTGGAAACAGTCTCTCATGGTCAGGGACTGGAAACAGTTCCTCATGGTCAGGGACTGGAAACAGTCTCTCATGGTCAGGGACTGGAAACAGTCTCTCATGATCAGGGACTGGAAACAGTCTCTCATGGTCAGGGACTGGAAACAGTCCCTCATGGTCAGGGACTGGAAACAGTCTCTCATGATCAGGGACTGGAAACAGTCTCTCATGGTCAGGGACTGGAAACAGTCTCTCATGATCAGGGACTGGAAACAGTCTCTCATGATCAGGGACTGGAAACAGTCTCTCATGGTCAGGGACTGGAAACAGTCTCTCATGGTCAGGGACTGGAAACAGTCCCTCATGGTCAGGGACTGGAAACAGTCTCTCATGATCAGGGACTGGAAACAGTCTCTCATGGTCAGGGACTGGAAACAGTTCCTCATTGTTCCAGTAACACTAGTCACCATGACTCATTGTTCCAGTAACACTAGTCACCATGACTCATTGTTCCAGTAACACTAGTCACCATGACTCATTGTTCCAGTAACACTAGTCACCATGACTCATTGTTCCAGTAACATTAGTCACCATGACTCATTGTTCCAGTAACACTAGTCACCATGACTCATTGTTCCAGTAACACTAGTCACCATGACTCATTGTTCCAGTTGTGATAGTGTGAGTCACAGCCTTGGTGCTGATTCAGAGGTGAGAGCTTAAAGGTGAAAGGTCATGAACTCACTGGCGCTCCAGTATCTCCTCGTGGGCCGGGGTAACCCTGAGAGAGGAAAGAGACAAACACACGTGAGAGAGAGAGCCGGCCGAACAGCACACACACACACACACACACACACACACTGTACATACACCCGCACGCACACACACAGACCAACACGCACACACACACACTGTATATACACCCGCACGCACACACACTCATACAAACGCGCACACACACACTGTATATACACCCACACGCACACACACACAAACGCGCCCACACACACTGTACATACACCCGCACGCACACACACACAGACCAACACGCACACACACACACTGTATATACACCCGCACAGACAAACATTATTATAAACCCAAACAACAATACATCACGCCACACAATTGTACCTGGAAACCATGGCAACCCTCAGTTCCATTTCCAGGCGCACCATCTTCTCCCTGAAATAGAAGAGACAGAAAACTTCAGCCATCTCTCTTTCTTTCTCTCGTTCTTACTCACACACTGTACACAGTCCTCTCCCTCTCCTCCAGCCCCCCACACTCCCCCTCTCGCTCTCTCTCACCCTCGCTCCGATCTGGCCTCTGTCTCCGGGAGCTCCTTTGATCCCTCTTGGTCCTTTGGGGCCCTGGGAAATAGTTTAGATGAGAGACAGATGGGAAATAGTTTAGATGAGAGACAGATGGGAAATAGTTTAGATGAGAGACAGATGGGAAAAATAGTTTAGATGAGAGACAGATGGGAAATGTAGTTTCAATAAGAGACAGATGGTAAATGTAGTTTAGATAAGAGACAGATGGTAAATGTAGTTTAGATAAGAGACAGATGGGAAATGTAGTTTAGATAAGAGACCGATGGGAAATGTAGTTTAGATAAGAGACAGATGGGAAATGTAGTTTAGATAAGAGACAGATGGGAAATATAGTTTAGATAAGAGACAGATGGGAAATGTAGTTTAGATAAGAGACAGATGGTAAATGTAGTTTAGATAGGAGACAGATGGGAAATGTAGTTTAGATAAGAGACAGATGGGAAATGTAGTTTAGATAAGAGACAGATGGGAAAAATAGTTTAGATAAGAGACAGATGGTAAATGTAGTTTAGATAAGAGACAGATGGTAAATGTAGTTTAGATAAGAGACAGATGGGAAAAATAGTTTAGATAAGAGACAGATGGGAAATGTAGTTTAGATAAGAGACAGATGGTAAATGTAGTTTAGATAGGAGACAGATGGGAAATGTAGTTTAGATAAGAGACAGATGGGAAATGTAGTTTAGACAGGAGACAGATGGGAAATGTAGTTTAGATAAGAGACAGATGGTAAATGTAGTTTAGATAAGAGACAGATGGGAAATGTAGTTTAGATAGGAGACAGATGGGAAATGTAGTTTAGATAAGAGACATATGGGAAATGTAGTTTAGATAGGAGACAGATGGGAAATGTAGTTTAGATAAGAGACAGATGGGAAATGTAGTTTAGATAGGAGACAGATGGGAAATGTAGTTTAGATAAGAGACCGATGGGAAATGTATTTCAGATAAGAGACCGATGGGAAATGTAGTTTAGATAAGAGACAGATGGGAAATGTAGTTTAGATAAGACACATAATGCAGGAAATGTAGGCCAGAGGTTAATGGATGAACTTCATCCAATGAAGACTTCCCAATGTTCATCCAATTGATCACGTGACACCATTCATTCCAATGTGTAGACTCAACAGCTCATTGAAGCCAAATTAAGTCGGTTAAGATGGCGTCTAATGGCGATATAACATGCGAAGTTTGAGCTACTCCAGGACGTAACGTTGTTGGCTAGCTCAGTGCTGCCCCCTCTATTTGAGTAACTCAAATTGAAGGCCGACCGGGGTACTGCAGGCTGCCATTAGTAACCAAATCATCCTTAACTTATTCTGTGTGCGATTTTAATATAATCGGTTCAAGGACATACATCTGGTGTATTAAAAGCAATTATTGGTACCGTGATTGTCTATGAAACATTTTATATTAACACAAAGATTGAACATTGCATTTTTCCATTCGCTATGATGCAGGATCCTGTTTTTCTGCTAACAACGCCTGCAGTACCGCGGTCGGCCAAGAACTCCGGTGGCTTCAATGACAGGGAGCAGTCGTTCTCCCCTGAGACTTCCTGACTACCTGACCACATTTAAACACACCCTTTGATCAATATCACAATATCGGATGGAAAATAAGATTTGACAAAGACTTAATAAACTTTCCCAGCTCAGTGATGAATGTGTGTGAGATAAATACATACATTAACTAGATGTCAGAATGAATAAACAGA